>NC_090941.1:560829846-561019846 GCF_040938575.1 Ambystoma mexicanum | reverse complement strand
CCGCAGCCTTTTACGGCGCAGTTAACCCATTAGCGCCTGGGTCGTAATGAGGCCCTTAGTATTAGTACCTTAGTATGACAATAGCTTACAACCCGAGCTTGGGATGCCCACATCACAAAGACAATGAATAAAGCTGGAGCAACACTCAATACGATGGCATGCTTAATATGAAGACATGGAAACAGGATATCCCCTTACATTAATAACACACTCCTCCAGGCATTTGTAAGTTCCATACTGTTTGGTGCCGAACTCTTGACAAACACCATTTGGAGCAAAGTTATTTAACAGTGTGAAGGGAAACTTTAAAAAAAAAAGCGGTTGCTACTACCCACAAGCATCTCTACCTGTGCTCTGCAGCCTGCCTCAGTAGACAAACCCACCAGAGAAATCAAGATGGCGCCCACATGGTATGCACTGAAGCGCCAGTTGTCATCATGAAGCAATCTGATAATCGGCATGAAAACCCGCTCCCGGGCACAGAGCCATAGAAAGCTCCTAGGGGCCTCAAAGTCGATATTAAGTCGATGGCCACGTCTAGCAAAACAAGCCACAGGAGTGGGTCCCTTAAAAGCAGCAAGGAAGCCCTGACAACTGATGGAGAGCGCTGCTGCGAACACAGAAGGAACTCAGCCAGGGAGGATCCAACAACCCTACGGTGGAGAAGTAGGCCACTCTCTCGCTCTGCTGATCAGCAATATGCCTGGCGCATCAGTCTTCACCGATGAAATGCCTGGTTACCCCAGATGCTACAATCTGCCACTGCGACACAAAGTAGCACAACGAAAAGGAAGGGCAGCACGCGTATCCCACTGTGACCCATTGCTAACAGAAGGTCTTGTGCATTTTATTCAGTTGTGCCCAATATAACACAGAAAAGGTGAAAGAACGTGACAAAGTCTGACACAGATGGTGTGGAGGACCTTGGTTTATAGCGATAATATCGAATACAAAAATGTCAAAAGTCATAATTTCAAAAAAATAATGTAAAAATAAAATCGAATTTCTTTTTCACTACGTTGTTTATTCGAAAAGGGGGGTTCCCCCAAGCCCCCCCCTTTTTTTTTAACCTTTTTTTTTACTCGCGAAACCCCCAAAAAATATATATAAATAAAAAAATTAAGAATTCAATTTTTTTTTCCACATTATTTTTTCAAAATGATTGTCTTTCGACATTTTTTTTCGATATTATGACTGAACACCGAGGACCTTCTGTATGCTCTGCTATACCTCCTGGGAGATGTAGTTCTGAAAATCACACTAGAAGGTGTTCCGCGGCAGAATCAAATGCCTTCTATTAACGATGGTAGGTCAAAGCTATATTCTCCACTGAAATAGCAATCATATAAAGGCAGGAATTCCAAAACTAGATGTGTCAGACACATTCCTCAATGGACATATGCTGTTTACAGTAACCAGAGCTGGTGATACTCCAGGCCCACTGCCAAATGAATGACCACAATGCTTGACCTTCCATGCATGCAATCCATGCCACGTGTTGCGGCGGTTATGCTGTGCATGGATTAACTGATGTCTGAACCAGACCTTCAGTCTTTTCAGTTTAACAGACACACCCTTAGCTAAGAGGTGAGCTTCGAGTTTACAAACAATATTAAACTTTGGTATGCATTCACTTGAATCAATAGACCAGGCACTGAGGCCAAGACAGGTTTTCCAAAAGAACAAAGCAGATATTGTTAATTAGCCAGGCATACATTTCTTTTGATAAAAGCTCAAATAAATGCTGGGAGGTTAGAGTGGGACACCTGATGTTTCATTGATACATAGAGATGTGATATTTTATGTTGTGAACATGTTACAAATCTGTTCTGATGTCCTTAGAGAATGCACACAAATTCAAGCCAAAACATGGTTGCATAATTGATAAGAATCTAGCCCTGGTCTCCTGTAATGGTTAATCATTCAAAACCGCCGGCTAGACTCCTTCAATGGAGATAGCTTTGCATGATCTCAGTTAAGATCATACGAGGTAAGATGCTGGGTGCATTCCTTCCCGCCAGACTCTGAGAACAGAAGAAAATACATTCCGAAGCTTCAGAAATGAATTTATTATGACTCTGGAATTTGCAGAAGCCTGCTATTTGCCCCAGATGTGGTCCTGAGTGAAAGGGTTAAAGGGTTTTTATTTCTAGGTGAATCATTGAGCCTTATCTTCAAAGAAACAGAACTGTAACTTGTGTTTGTAACACTAAATTCCAGCCTTGATGCTGAAACATGTGGAAAAGAAGAAATAGAAATGCAGGGCATGTTTAAAGGTAGGCACATTTAATAGGATATGATAGGTTATTTATAACACGCTTAATACCGAGAGGTTTCTAAGCCCAGACCTGGGGATCGAACCTGTGTTGCTCCTGTCGTCTTGCTTCTAAGGGAGTACAATGCCCCTGAGCTATCCTCCCGCGAAGTATGACTGTGAGTAGCAGAGGGAGGTTTTTCAAATGATGTTAGTAATAGTGTGATTCATCCATATTTTATTGTTTAATAAAACATGTTGTAAATTAAATTCTATGTATTGCAGGCAACTCCAACATGCATGTCAGAAAACTGCTCACTTTGAAAAGTCTGATTTTGTTATTGCTCAAAATCTGAAGTTCTTATAAATGTCAATTTAGGAACGTCATGCTTATTTGGGGAAATGGTCCTCTTGGTGATACCATTTTAAGTTCTCACACTCCTAGAAGATCCGAGGTTAGCGGCGTGGTTATTGAAAGCGGCATACAATCTAAACGTCCATTGCAAATAGAGAGCCACTGGGCCATCTTTTCATCACCCATGCCTCATAGGGTGTAGGATAATGGGTTTTACATAGGCGACCCTATGCACTCTGGGAAATAAAGTGTACTTTTAAAACTCTGCATTGAAATTCAAAGCAGCACAGACTTTAAGGTGCTTTGAAATAAATGAATTCCTGAGGGCAATAAATAGGAGACTTGTTAATTCCTTTACTATTTTGATTTCCTAATCTCTTGATTAGGCAACATTTCAAAAGTACTTTATCTTTTGTTTTCCAAAACATGTTAACACAAACTTATTGACAGCGATGCTGTAATGTTAAATAAGGCATTATGCAAAATATGCAAAATAAGCCTCCCAATTGATCTTGCTTTGAATAAGTATTGCTAATGGAACTGCATTGTTATTGCGTAGAGAAAGCTTGAACTAGTCCGACTGCATTATTTTGATGCATGGAAGAATCTGTTTATTTTTGCCAACAAGGGGGGAAGCTACCTTTCAATTATTTTGCAAACTATTTAAAATAAAAGCAATTATTGTTGCAACCCAGCTGGTTTCTCGTTAAAGAGAGTAAGAGTGAGATTGCGGCGCGCAAGACCATTAGGCCTAGGTTACCTGTGTATGCAAAAATAATCTAACATAATTATTTATTCAAATCTTTTTTAGGGGCTGCAGCAATATGCAAATGTTGCTGTCCATCTAAAACTGTGACAATTCATGGGCAATGCGTTATGTCATCTGCCCACTGTGAAAAATATGCCACTCTGGCAAGCATAAGTGCCTCACCATGAAGGGGGCATGCACTCTGAGGTGGTATAAAAACACACAAAGAGTGAATGATCTGTGATGTTCTGGGTCCTGGGAGTGTGACCTGGCATAACTGCTATAGCAGGATGTATTACAGAATCTATATGCAGGCAGTTATGCAGCACTAGGTGGCTGATGTTCTAGAACAGAACTTGAGGTCACAAGATGGCCTCTCCTTTATACTACCTGACCCCTCTTCGATTCTTATGTTTTTACTCTTAATGTTGCTAATTTACCCGTTTACCCATTTGAAATTAATTTGTGTTAGATATGGTTTTCTTTCTTACTTACTTTGTATTTCGTTTGACTGTGTCACTGTGTGTAAAGTTTGTTTTAACTGAATCACACAATAAATACATTTAAAAAAGAATTTAACCGTTTTCATTGTGTTTTCCATTTTTTACTGTAGTTTTTCATTTATCTTTGGCTGCAAACCTCTGTGGACTGAGCGTCTGAAAATAAAAACGTAAACATTTCAAATTACAGTAGGTTAGTATAAGTTAATATGTCTTCTTGCGAACCTTTGGCCATCACCAGTGCCCACTTTTCCCAAGCCCTGACCTTTGTCTATGCCCCCACCCCAACCAAGCTATCTGAAGGAGCCAGTGGGCCTGGCACGAGACCCGGCCCAGTGGCCCTTTTGCAGCTATTGTGGTTCTGTCGGTCACTGATTGTAGCCTGCAGGCGGACTAATGGCCACTTTGCCTGGGCGCTTCATATTTTGCCATGACTCAGACCTGTCAAGCCATCTAAAGTGTGACTTGGGCAACACGTGTCTTGGGTTGCTGATGGTACGCTTGTTCAGAGGAGAATTGCCGAGCATTTTGGTGCTAGACTGCCTTTGTCGGTGGGACCAGACTGATATGGACATGGATATTTCTCCTCTGTGAAGGGTGCAGTGAGCTGAAACGTGACTGTAGACCCTCCTGAGTGGGAGAACAGGGTATTGGACCCATGTTAGTTCGCAGTAGAGGGGCTCCCGCACCTTTGTTTAATAGATAAATAAATGGTGTGAACATCTGGGCATAACATAACAACTGGCAACACAGAAAACATTTTCAATGTATAAAGACTAAACTATTGACTTTGCTTGTTTTTATAACTCTCAGCAACAGCATTCAGCTTGTTTTTTGGAGTTCACTGTTTTGGACCTGTGACAAAGCACAGGGAGATAATGTGATGCCATTGGATGGGGAAGCTGGGATTTGAATCCTAGTCCTTTGTACCCACAAAGAGCAGAACAAACATCCAGTAGCCGCCGCCGCCGGACTTTTCCATTAGTACCGTTCATTTGTAAGCTGGAGTGCTCGAGGTACTGCTTTTGTGAAATCTGTTTTAGGTTCACTCAGTGGAGGACTGGGGTGTTGTTGAATTTGATCTGCATTATCACGTTTGACTTTTAACGTCCTCACATGTGGAATTCCCTGCCAAAGTATGCAGCAATAATTTTAAACATCTGAGCTGCCCACAAAGTTCCCTTCAAAAATAATTAGTTAATCTGACTTGTAAAGCTTGACAGTTTTTCATTTTTTCCCTTTTACCAGAACTAAGTTCTACATTCAACGCAAAAGCATGATTTATTTTGACATCTCTGTTACTAAACCTATTGAAAGCATAACAAGGACCATGCACGCCTTGTCGTATTCCATTGGCCCACTCCTGTAAAAATGGAAACAATTCAGCCTGCTTTCTTTCCCACTCACTGCAAGTGACCCACGCTGCAAGTGATTGCAACCAAATTGTTTGCCAAATATTCCCGCTGACTTCACTGTTCAAGATTTGGGAAAGAATTTGATTTCTATTAAAATAATCTGAAAAACCATAACACCAACCCCACAGCTCCAGAGAAGATTTAGAAGTAGGCCTATTTTTTGAACTTACGAGTACAATTATGTATTTATTTTTTCCAAGCTTTATTTAGCATTTTATTAATTAATCACAATTCAGAGCAAGCTTCTGGTTTTCAATCAACAATCATCAAACTAACAATTTCATTGAGTAACAATAACAGTAATAAAGTGCCAACAGTACCAGTGCGAACAGCATATCAGTATTATCAGAGTAAATCGAAGAGCCGCGGAATCTGCGGTTTGTGGGTACAATGTTCCTTGGATACCAGGAACTGAATAATAGGGAGCCAAGCCGCATAGAAGGTTTGGTATGAGTTTGGTATGAGTCAGTGAGGATAGCAGTTCTTTTTTCCAGTGCTACTAGTGTCCACACTCTGACCCTACACTGCACAACTATTGAGTGAGAAATGGGGAATTACCCAGAGGTATCGTGGTGGCCTCCTGTTCCAGTTCCACCACTTCTTTCCGGTTCCCTCTCTGCAGGCACACATGAACCCGGCCTGAGCTGCTATGAGATATCTTTTAAGTGAGGGAATGCCCAAACCTCCCTGTCAGGGTGATCGCAACAGCACCTTACTACCGACCCAGGGCCTCTTCCCTCCCCAAATAAACTTTAAATCTTCCCCTGCAACTTGGCGATGGCTTTTACTGGAATCCTGACCGGCAGGGTGTGGAACATATGTAACAGTTTAGAGATGAGGGACATCTTGACCGCTGCCACCCTTACCAGCGAAGAAATTTGTTGGTGCTCCCACCTTCCCAGATCCTCCTCGCATTCCCTAAATAAATTGGGGAAGTTTGCCTTATGAAGTGTGTCGGGGCGGGCGTTAACTAAATTCCTAGATATTTATCTTGTCCGGTACCCAACTGAGGCGAAGGGAAGGGAGAATGTCTTGTAATGCCTCGTCTGGTTCCCCATTGCTCATTCCCTCCGATTTCCTGTAGTTAATAGAGGAACTAGAAAGAGCCCCAAACTGTTCAATTACCTGGAACGCTCGATGAACTAAGCACGCCGGCTCAGTTAGGTATAAAATGAAGTCATCAGCGTGTAGCCCGATCTTGTGCTGGTCGGCCCCCACTGTAATTCCCGAGATGCCCCATTCTTCTCTTATTAAATGGGCCAGAGGTTCCATAACTAGGGCAAAAAGTAATGGGGACAGGCCCCCCCCCGTTTAGTGCCCCTTTGAATGGTTATCGGCCCTGTGTGACTCTTGTTAACCCTCACCCGTGTGGAAGGGGCTGCAAAGCTTGCAAACACCCACTTACAAAATTGTGGACCAAAACCATAAATCCCTAGAACCTCCCGAGGGTAAGGCCATGCCAGACTGTCAAAGGCCTTATTTGGGTCCAAGGACAACACTACAGCGTTCTTCTTAGTGGGTGTCCCCACTTCTATCCGATTCAATGCCTGTCCGATGTTGTCGAATGCTGACCTGCCCTTTATAAAACCTGTTTGGTCCTCATTAACTAATGTTGGTAGAATCCCGGTTAGCCTATTAGCTAGAATTTTTGTAAAAATCTTTGCATCACAATTGAGTAGTGCTATAGGCCTATATGAAGTGCATTCAGGATAAGCAATGTCCTAGATTCCCCCCTCGTCCCTGAGACCCGCCCATCCATCCCAAAGGAGTTAACAGCTTCACCAGCAGGGGGACTTAATTAAGCTTGGAAGCACTTGTAGAAGGCATTGGGGAAACCGTCTGGCCCTGGGCCTTTATTACTTGGGAGATTTCTAATGACAGCATCCACTTCCAGGGCCATAACTGTGCTTTCTAACAAAACCTTGTCTGCTTCTGATAGTTTAGTAAGTCAGAGCAAGTTGAAAAGGGAACTGGACGCCCCCAGCTTAGACTCGCCTCACCCCAGAAATTCGGTAAAATATGATTCGACTATCTGGGCTTTGGCAAATTCATGCCAGCAGAGAATCCCCTGTCGGTTCAGCAAACCTCTAATCCTGTTGCGTGTTTGTGCTAGTTTCAATTTGGCTACTAGGATTTTGTTTGCCTTACCTCCTCTGGTGTAATAATATTGCTTAATATGCAGTAGGGAATATGCCGCTTTACCCGCCTGGAGCACCTCTATATTAGCCTGTGTCACCCTGAGAGTGCTAAGTGAGCACAACAAGTTCCTCGGCTTGTGCTCCCTTTCTCTACCCTGAAGCCCGGTCTCTAACATATATCTCACATTGGCCTTAGCACAGGTCAAGGCTGCCATTTTCACTATTAGTGTCCCCCCCCCCCGAAACACTACTTTTCCCACATCCCAAACCAGCCCCAGAACCAGATCTACACTATTATTCTCTCTAAAGTAGTTTTCCATTACCTCGCACATTTCACGTCTTTTCATCGGACCTCTCAGGACTGTGTTGTTTAGCTGCCAAGGGGGCATGCTCCAAGGGCAGTGCCGTGAGTACCTGTAAGGTGAGTGTTTCTGAGACATATCAGTGTGCTGCATAGTCTCAATTTCTACAGCATCAGTGTGACCCACAAGGGTCCTGGCAGTCATAATCAAGTCTATTCTAGAGAAAGACTTATGCACCGATGAGTAGAACAGGAAATCCCGCTCTTCCTGGTGATGAAACCACCTGGTCTCTGTCACATCCAGCCCCCTCAGCATGCTCGTGATGAGTTTTCTCCGGCCAGCCTGGCAAGCAGGGGAAGTCTTATCCGTTTGTGGATTGACAACACAGTTGAAATCTCCCCCTATGATCAGAGCACCCTCCTTGAACCCAGTATAATTGGGACCAGGTCTTGGAATGATTGGTCCTGATTATCGTTTGGACCATACAACCCCACAATCGTCAACGGGAGTCCCTCTAGAGTGCCCCGTAAGGCTAAGTATCTCCCTGCAGGAGCCGCTTTGCCAGCTCCCACATTCCTCTTCCTAGCAAGATGCCCACCCCCTTTCTTTTAACCACTTCCCTACTGAAGTACCCTCGCGGGAACCCCCTGCATTTAAGTCTCTTCTTGTCTTGGGGAAGCCAATGAGTCTCCTGAAGGATCGCCACATTCCATCCCAACGTCCCCAGTCGTCCCAAGATTTATTTGCGCTTCATAGGGAAGTTCAGGCCACAAACGTTCCATGTACCCACCCGCAGTGTCGGTGCCACCTTATCGAATTAGACAAAGTTAAATCTGCTACTGAGAACTCCATATCGACAGCAAGTCAAACCCGTCAGCCCGCTCCTAACGTACCATTTACACTTGAGTGCTGGTGTACATCCAACTTAAATTTTCAAATCAAACAGCGAACAAACCAACGAAGAACAACCCTCTAAGGGTATATCTTAACCAGATTATGGAATGTTCCCACATGGAGGCACTTCCTGCCTGCCCTAGCACCCCCACCCCTCTCCCCTTGACAAACTCTACCCCTCCCCCAAAAATCCCCCACACAACTGATATTAATACCTTCTTCAAACAGCATCAACCACATTTCATAAAACTCAGACTTGTGATATGTGGCTTTTAAACTTAAACGCATTGTCCAGGCGCACTTTTTACTGGTTCAGTCTGCTTTTGCCTTTTGCCAATGGGCCCACGCAGTCGGCCGCTTCCTCTCCTAGGTCTGGGATTTCTGGTTCTCTCCCTCCTGACTGAACCCCCCCATCAGGGCCGCTGCCTTCCCCCATATCATCCTCTTCTTTAGTCACATTGTAATTCTCCCCTTTACCTCGAAGAGCAGCTTGCATGGAAATCCCCATCTATTAGGGAGGCCTGTATCGCGCAGCCAAGCCGTCACCACATTCAGTTTCTTGCGTCTGAAAAGAGTGGCCTGTAAAACATCCTGAAACAACAACAGGTCTGATCCTCTGAAGTGGACCACCTTCTGCTTCTGGGCTTCCCTCATTGCACGTTTCTACTGCCAAAAAGAAGCTAACTCTGGTGAGCATGTCCGGCACTGGGCATTTTTGATCTGTAGCGCTGTGTATACCCTATGTGTCCAGTCCAAAACCTGCCCTTCACCCTCCGGCAGATCCATTACAGAGCGGAGCATGTTTCAACATAAGAGGGCAAGTCCTGATCTTGTACCTGATTAGGGATGCCTCGTATCCTGATGTTATCACACCTTGAGCTATTTTTGGCGTCCTCCAGTTTGACTGCAGCCGCTTCGAACCAATGCTCCAGGGCATCAATCCTCTCTGAAAGCACTGCTTGCTCGTGGGCTTGCTCAGCTGCCATGCCTTTCAGTTCCATGATTTGCGATACTGCCCTGGTCGTGCAAGCTCGTAGGTCCTCGACAGATCCTGCAAGCTTATTGATGCGTACGTGTATTTCTCGGGTGATGTCATGTTCCAGCTCCGCCAGCATTGCTTGGATGTCCACCTTTGTGGCCGGCATTCCAGGGGGAGGTCCTCTCTCAACAAAGCGAAGCTGGTGCATTTACCTGTGTGCTAACCTGCTGAGGTTTCTTGGCGGGACCCTCTTGGGTGTACATCCTTTGCTTGATGTTTCCCAGAGGCTGGCACTGTGGATTTCCCTCCTCCCAATGCCATCGCCTCGAGGGAGCGGTGGAAGGGCCCTGCTTCACAGACTCTGAGGCAGGTATCTCTGAGCCCGAGACTTCACAGTAGCGACCAGGCTCGCCTCTGACTTCCCGAGGGCCAGCCCTGTTCCTGCGCAGGCTTCTAATAAGTTAGGGCAGAGCCACCTCCTGCTAGGTCCCCCATTGGAAGCATGCTGGTTAGAGTATGCCTTCCCCTATCTAGTCGTATGTCACCCAGCTCAGTTATTTGAAGTCAGGACCGCAAGTCAGTGGATGGCTGGGAACGCGGGGCATTGGTGATCCAGGCCCAATATCTCAATCATTCATTACTGTACAGAGGTCTTCTAGGGTTCGGGCCCCCTACACCTAGCTTGATATAATAGTGCCGGCAGCTTTCCATGCTTGACTGCCTCCAGCGAGTCTCCTCTTATCCTTGCTCCCCTCCACGCAGCTCTGCTGCACTCCCATGACTCGCAACTCACCGCGGGAGGGACGGGGTCAGTGCACCGGCTTCTTGCACTCCAGGCTGCCGCAGGAAAACACTCCACAAATAAGGGGACTGTGCGTGTTCCCAGTGCCCCAGGCTCACCAGGTTCACACAGCCGTCGGGGACAGACCCTCCTTGCTCATGCTGGCAAGCCCGCCTACCTCCACCACATAGGCGTTGTCTTCTTTAGCTGCGCTGCTTGGCCTGGCCCCCCAGGAGGAGAAAGAGGCTGCAAGTTTCACAGTCCCTCTGTCATCAAGGATGCTTGCCAGGTCCCATTGGGGAGGACCGAGGTAAGCGCTTCCCCCTACCACTTCAAAGCAGCTCCATAGAAAAGTTGAATCCCACGGGGGGGCGCCATCTTGGCCACGCGGGTTGCGGTGGGGATCGGGCGTTAGTTTCGGTCCACCCTCCAGGAGAAGCAAATGTTATGGGTAGATCCGGGATGGGTCAGCGACACTTCCCCACCATATCAGCTCTGGTGGTGGGAGAATTTGCAGCAGCAAAAGGGGGTTTTCGGCCCTGGACAGCAAGAGCTCATGGCTGCTGCATCTGCTTGCCGCTTGGCCACGCCCCCAGTAAAATTATTTTATGATTATTTTATGGGTGTAGCAAAGTAATTGTGCTAGGCCCAGTGGGCTTAGTTTTTAGGCAAGAAAAAACATACCTTTATGTAATATATACTTCTTTTTACCTAGCAATTTATGCAAATAAAAAGATGTAGATTTGACCTTGAAGTTCCCCTTTAGACCAGGCAGTAATAATATTAGAGCACCTTCGCGTGGCACTGCCCTGCTGGTCCCTCTGTTAGGGGCATATCCATGGAGCTGTGTGAGTGGAGACAGGTGGCTTTGCTTCCTATGTCCCTGACTTTACATTAAGTCTCTTTTCTTGGTTGGGGTTATTTGCCTGTTTCTAGGGAGTAAAGGTAGCTTGTACGTCACTTATGTATTATAAATAAACCCATTGCCACACTTTGACGGCATTGTTCCTTCGTTTCCCTGCTTTGTGCCTGAAGGCCGGTAACCATAGAAACTATACTCCCTCTTCCTGCTCCACTGGAAAACATTGCAACATTGATATAACCTTACTGTCAGAGTAAGTGGAAACATCAATCAACTTAAGACCTGGCTCGAGCATGTCTTACATTGGGTGGTGTTTAGGGGGGCTCCCCTGGCACTTCCTGGAACCCATTAGGGTGTGGTGGAGTCATGGAGGCCCGAACCTGCCAGTGTAGGATGCTGACAATACCCCTTCACAGGGGGAGGTAAGGCTGCACACGGCTCTCCCCGAAGACGTAATCCAGCTCATCAGAAGAATAGCTCACGGGAGGATAGCTCAAGGGGCAACGTGCTCGCCTTGGAAGTAAGACGACAGGAAGCAACACAGGTTCGATCACCGGTCCCCGCTTAGAAACCTCTGGGTATTAAGTGTGTTATAAATAACCTATCATATTATATTCTGCATAATTTGGGCAGCAGCTTGTATTACGTTTTAGTGGATTTAAACGCTCTCCTTGGTTATCTCTTACTCTCCTTGCTGTGCTCTTTGAGTTGGGGGCTGTACTGAAAGCCTGTATTTCTTCACTGTTTTCTCTTTTGCGTTGGTGCTTTCTTTGAATCTACTTTGCCCCCTAGCCTCTGATGCCAGCTCAGCACTAAACAGGTGGAGCATAGGAGGACTCAGCCATGGCCTTCATTCGTCTCTTCATTTTGGGGGTTAGCTGGAGGCCTCAACATTGATGTCTGAATTTTAAAACCTCACTTGCAGAAGATACTTATAGATGCACCCAACCTGATAAGTGCTGAGGACGAGTATGTTCGTCCTGTTTGCATAGAAATGCACAATAGCCCAACAGTTAAGGTTAACTGGTCCCATAGCTACCAACAAGCGATCTCGACAGGATACATTTATGAGGCTAATTTATATGTTGCCTAATAAACCTATCATCCTTGCTTACTGCTTGTAGTTCTTTTTTAGAAAGCGAAGAAAACTTGATCTGGCTAGAATAGACCCCTGTCGATTCCATAGAACAGACAACATCATAGAGAACGCCCATGGGGAAATAACATTCTGGCCAGAGCCAGGCTGGGATTGAAGCAAAGTAGAGGGACAGGTTAAAGGGTGTACTATGGCTGGCCAACCCCACCTACTTCAGAGCCTTCAGCTGTTTTGGGAGGATAGCTCAGGGGCCACTTGCTTGCCTTGGAAGCGAAACAACAAGGAGCAACACAGGTTCGATCCCCAGGTCTGCACTTAGAAACCTCTGGGTATTAAAGGGATAGTCCAGTAAAAAATGTTATTTTAAAAATAGATAGGCAACATTAAAAAAATAATACTAGCACTTTTTTTTTTAAAACTTCCTATGTAAAATTTTGAGCTATTCAAACTCACAATTCGCAAAAGCAAGCACATGGGCGCATCCATTTTGTGAAATGGATGCCCGCCTGTGCTGGCTTTTGCTTTTGCGGCACTAATGAAGGAAAATCCAGCCAGCTGTAGTAAACAAAAGCTACCGCTGGGTGGCTTTTCCTTCATTGGTGCTGTACGCGGAGGACGGGGACCGGAGACCAGAGCAGGAAAGCTGCAGCTGAATCTCGGTAAGTGCTATTTATTTAAAAAAAAAAATAAGCACTAGCTGGAGGAGCCCGGAAAACTTAGAAATAAAACCGCAGCTTTAAAAAAGTTGTATTTATGTTTGCGGTCGCTTTTGAAGCGACCGCAAACATAAATACAACGTTGTGTTTGAAAACGCTGCGGTTTTTCTTTCCAAGTTTCTCAGGCTCCTCCGGCTCGGAGGAGCCTGAGAAACTCGGAAAGAAAAACCGCAGCGTTTTCAAACACAACCGTGTTGTGTTTCTGCCTGCTGTGGCTATCACTTTGGGTCTCCGGTCCACCTAAAGTGAAAGCCAAGGCAGGCAGAAACACAACACGGTTGTGTTTACATGCCGCGGTGTTTCTGCCTACAGCTGATTTCCCATTTGGGGCTCTCGGGCTCCCCACGGGGGGCCCGAGAGCCCCAAATGGGAAATGCTAAATGCTGCAGTGCTTCTGCCTAAATCTGATTTCCCATTTGGGGCCCTCGTGCTCCCCACGGGGGGCCCGAGAGCCCCAAATGGGAAATGCTAAATGCTGCAGTGTTTCTGCCTAAATCAGCCTTCCCATTTGGGGCTCTCGGGCCCCCCGTGGGGAGCCCGAGAGCCCCAAATGGGAAAGCAGATTTAGGCAGAAACACAACCGCGTTGTGTTTCTGCCTGCCTTGGCTTTCACTTTGGGTCTCCGGTGCTCCCAGCACCGGAGACCCAAAGTGATAGCCAAGCAGGCAGAAACACAACACGGTTGTGTTTGAAAACGCTGCAGTTTTTCTTTCCGAGTTTCTCAGGCTCCTCCGAGCCGGAGGAGCCTGAGAAACTTGGAAAGAAAAACCGCAGCGTTTTCAAACACAACGTTGTATTTGTTTGCGGTCGCTTCAAAAGCGACCGCAAACATAAATACAACGTTTTTAAAGCTGCGGTTTTATTTCTAAGTTTTCCGGGCTCCTCCAGCCCGGAAAACTTAGAAGAAAAAACGCAGCTAGTGCTTATTTTTTTTTTTTAAATAAATAGCACTTACCGAGATTCAGCTGCAGCTTTCCTGCTCTGGTCTCCGGTCCCCGTCCTCCGCGTACAGCACCAATGAAGGAAAAGCCACCCAGCGGTAGCTTTTGTTTACTACAGCTGGCTGGCTTTTCCTCCATTAGTGCCGTAAAAGCAAAAGCCAGCACAGGCGGGCATCCATTTCACAAAATGGATGCGCCCATGTGCTTGCTTTTGCAAATTTTGAGCTTGAATAGCTCAAAATTTTACATAAGAAGTTTTTTAAAAAAAAGTGCTAGTACTATTTTTTTAATGTTGCCTATCTATTTTTAAAATAACATGTTTTACTGGACTATCCCTTTAAGTGTGTTATAAATAACCAATCATATCATATCATAAGCTCTGTGGTCAGGAAGCAGGGCCAAGCTTTACAGTTTTGTGAGCAATTTCAGATCTAGGCAGAAGTAATAGATCTGTTCACAGCCAAGGGTGCCCGAAATTGACTAGGGGCAACCCTTATGGTGCAACCTTCGACCCAGGTGATGTCATGGGGAGTGCCATCACAGGACGTGATATCACAGGCATGTGCTCATTGAGGGCCACCAGCTCGGCCTAGTGTTCTTAGAGAGACACTGCATCCCACCAAAACTAAAAAGTCTTTGATGGAAGGTTTAGATTTAGTCACAACCACTACCAGCTCTCTTGGCAACCCTGTATACCATAACTCGGAACCACTAATTTGCAAACAAGTCTTGGTTTTATTTGTACGTTGGATGAGCTGGCAAAGCATTTCACACTTCTTTTTTTTAAACTTTATTTTCTATAATTTTTTAAACCACATAAAAGTTTTAAAAAAGCAATTACACAGTGTCACATAACTCTCATCATTTGCGTTGTGCATTCGTTGGAAGCAATCCGTACGGGCCGACCAACCAGTATTCTGACACCCCACCCCAGTGAGTATCTTCGGTAGAGGTCTCCCGTCATTTACCACCTTATCTCCCTCCCGCTCACATATCCCTCTACCTGCCCCGCTTGGAGAACATCAAGGTGAATCCTCATATACTTCCTGCCACAAGCATTGCATACTTCTGAAGCTGATAAAAATGAGAAACATTGCATTGTCTCTCCTTAGGAGAATGCAGGAAAAGGAGCAATCAGAGTTGCTAGCCTGCTTCAGCCGTCAGGAACCGTTCCCCGGTTCCACAGCATGGACAAGTGGGAGCAGCAGGGAGCTCCTGCCTATCCTAGATGGTGGGAAAGATTGATGAAAAACTCAAGCAATGTGAATAAGGTGGCACGCCTCAGATCTAGACAGGCATTCCCCCATATCCAAACTGTGTAGATGATGGAGACCCCATGGCCACAGACCCAGACTCGGGGAGTGTTAGGCAGAATCCTGTGCAGTGCTCTTAGGGACCACTACACACAATTAAGACTACAGGTGGCAATACAAGTTTTACCTTTGGTACAAGCCTGTACTACTATGTCAGAGTGGTAGCAGGGGCGGAGCAGCCAGGCTTATCTCAAGAGTATATGAGCAGTAGCAGAGATTACACAAAGGGACCACAATTACTGTGACTCAAGCAAACACTGACTCAAGGTTTCAGGAAGAAAAATATAAGTACATTTATTTTTAAACCATTCGTTATAAACACAACACTTCTATTAAACTTAAACAAAAACCACACGTTAAATATACTACAACTTACCAATTCACTTTGTACAGTATGTTTCAAGGTAAGTACCCTGTGTTTGAATGAACCGTTGTATTGCACAAAACACGTTACCGCGAATACGATTGCGATCACTTTTTGACAGTTCGGTCTACTAACTAAACCCGTATCCGTGACATGAAATGCTACCGGGGCAAAAACACACTTAGCACCTGAGATACTCAGAGGGAGTTGGGGGCAAAAATCACAGGCAATATTTTGGTTAGGCAGACAGAATCGAGAAACACTCATAGACAAGAGTTCAAACGTCAAAGGGCCGGAGCCAGGGTCAAGTGACACCGGGGCCTGTTGCCGAAGATCACACATTCAGATAGTTCATGATTCAACGTAGCCAAGAGTACTTCGATATTATCAATGTTCGGAAGGAAAAGTTTTAAAAAGGAGAGAAGACAAGGGCAAGCCTTGGAAATGAAGAAAAGGGGTTCACCCAGTTTCGTCAAGCAGAACACAGTACCTTATTCCAATGGTGCAGCTGGTGCCCTGGCAGTTGTTCCTGTTGGTTTCCCGCAGACCCATGATTCCTGGAGCTTCGTTGTGAAGGAGGACGTCTGAAGGGGGTCTGCACCACACAGGGATGAAGCCGGCAACAGCGACAACGAATAAAAGGTGCGCTCCTTAAAACACACAGGAGAGGCTCTTCAAATGGCTATCCGGACCACTACAGCTGTGTGCAGCGATTTTGACCAAGGAAGAGGATCCTCTGGCTGTGGAAGATGAGCTGGTTATCCCCACCAGGCTCAAGGGAAGAAGACTCCGGACTGGATCTCCTCTTAGTCGTTGAAGGGCAGATAGCTCGGGACTGCAGCAGGGCTTCACTGGGACGGGGTAGTTGCAGCAGCCGTCGTTCTCTCCGCTTCTCTTCGGTTCCTTGTAGTTCCAGTGGCGACTCTCTGACTTCTAGCCCAAGAGACCTGCCTTTTATGCGAAAAACCAGCAGGGGGGTTGTCCAGCCCGGACAACTACCCTGGCCAATCATGACAAAGTGCCACTTGGGTTTCCTAGGATACCCTGTGCAGGGGGTGACTACACCCCTCCCTCACATTCAGCCCACCGAGACACCCAGGCGCCTTGAGGAGGGCTTCTGAGTAGAAGCCCGCCAAAAGACGGTGAACAAAGAAGGCAAACCTAGTTTGCCGTGCAAAGTAAAACACAAGAAGGACTTTAACAAAAAGAGATGGTGAATAAACCCAACCGGAGCCAAAAGAAAGACGATTTGGTCAAGCGGGTTTTATGTTCGAGGCTAATATAATAGCCAAGAACAATACCATGTTTATCTAATTTAATCGCGGTAGAAAAGTTAGGGTAAATACCACTGCCACCAGCCAAGTCTAAATGTTAAAAGAGCGAAACAATGCTCGAAGAGGTACAGGTAAAAAGAGTTAAGAGTTAACCCTTCCAGTACTCCATGTAAGATGGGGTGTACTGGATCTGTGGTAGATTGACTAAGTAAAGTTAATGGCAACTTTACCCTTTTCTGGGGGACTGTAGTCAGCCTCAGAAATGGAGTCGGGGGAAGTCTCAAAGACAACCCTGTGCCACGGGACTGAAGGTGCTGTGTGACACACACAAAGAAGGGGGCTACTGAAGTGGTGTACTCCAGAGCCCACAATCCCAAAAACAGGTAGAAACACATAGCAAAATACAAGTAATAGTGGTGAAAAGCTCACACTCTTACCAAGAGGAAAAGAAACAACTCCAGAGATCCAGCAAAGCTGCTGAGGGACTCACTAGGTAAGGGAAATTAGCCATGTAATGAGAATTCTCCCTAATAGGGAGGAGGAGAGTGACCAAAACAAATCATGCTGGCGGACTCCATACACAGTCAAGCCCCGGCAAGCCCACTCATCCACCAAACATTTTACTTTTCTGTGAAGATCGATAACAATGAGGGACACTTCAGCCTGTGATGTGTGCTATATACATGGTCAATAATATTATTATACATTCTGCACCCAGCATATCACGAGCTGATATTACACTTTGTCCCACCCCCATACACTCCTGTCCCTCTGCACTATCTTTCTCTCTCTCCTACTCACTCGCTGTGCTCTTTGTCTGTATCTGTCTTTCTCTTTCTATGTGGCATAGCTGGGTACCCGTTTGCTAGAACCACCTCAACTCTTGTTGACAGCTGCACGACCAGGGCAATAAACAAATTGTTTGGTGGGCGGGTGTTTGGGGGTAGGTAGGGGAGGGGGTTGCAGAAGACACTTTTAGTGAAGGATAATATTTAATTGCACTAACATTGTAAATAGGCTCTTTTTCTAAATGTGCACTGTTTATTTTTTAATGCTCACTTCCAGAAGATATTGGAGTCATAGTAAGACCGATACACGTGCCTTGCTGAGCAAAGCACAACATTAAAACCTAAAATATGCATATCCATTGTTTTGTGATAGAATGTTATCATGCCAATATAGACAGTCTGCTTCATTCCTTTTGAAATACCCCTTTGAGAGTGGGGATGGGCACACAGCACTAATGAGTGTTCCTGGCCGCTTTGCATAAAGTGAAAGCTCATTTTGGGAACGTAGGAATGACAGAGAAGAAGGAAAAGTTCCCAAAGGAATGACAACAGATCTTTATATTACAGGCATGTGTCTGGAATAAAAGGGCTGTATGCTTGAATCACTAAGTACTAAATGAACGCTCGACTTGCCGCTCATTTTCTTTCCACAACACTTAACCTATCAATGACATTAACATTCAAGCATATATACTGACTCACGTTTAACATTCTATCACAGAATAATATATATATGGTCATTTTGGGTTTTGATGATGTGCTTTGCTCAAAAAGACACGTGTATTATTTTACCAGGCAAAGCACATATATATACCTGAATTATAGTGATTTTTTTTAATGACATTTTTTCGAATGACATTATGTCGAAAACATTTCGCCTAAAAAAAAAATTGGAATGTTTTGGTTCCCTCCCAACCCCCCGTTTTTTTTTTTACCCTTTTTTTAACTTACGAAACAAAATAAAAAAGTATAAACTAAAAAAAAGACATTCGAAAAAATCAAATTCGGCAAAATGTTTTCGACATCATTTCGAAAAAATGTTTTTGAAAAAATGACCGGATACTTCTATACCTACGTGCTCTGGTATAGAGTACCCTATGTCAAGTATTGGTAGGTCCTCTGTTCCTGTCCTTTCTTCATTCTGCAGTCATGCGCTCACATTTCTAAGGAGGTGGAGGAACACAAGTAGGGGATCCGGCCTGCCTCAGCCCCAAACAACCCACACAACAAACCAAAGTGCTCGCCGCCCTACGGTATGGAGTGGGGGTGGAGTGTGGGGAGTGGGGTGGGGGTGGCAGAGCCGCACACAGCACATTGGCGCCAAGACCTGGGGTGATCTAATCTGCCCTGTGCAAATGCACTGTGCACACAGAGCAGATTACATTACATTACTGAGCCCGCGAAGCTGGGGGCTCGGTGGTCTAATCTGCCCTGTGCAAATGCACTGTGCACACAGAGCAGATTACATTACTGAGCCCGCGAAGCTGGGGGCTCGGTGGTCTAATCTGCTCTGTGTGCGCGCACTGTGCACACAGAGCAGATTACATTACTGAGCCCGCGAAGCTGGGGGCTCGGTGGTCTAATCTGCTCTGTGCAAATGCACTGTGCACACAGAGCAGATTACATTACATTACTGAGCCCGCGAAGCTGGGGGCTCGGTGGTCTAATCTGCCCTGTGCAAATGCACTGTGCACACAGAGCAGATTACATTACATTACTGAGCCCGCGAAGCTGGGGGCTCGGTGATCTAATGTGCCCTGTGCAAATGCACTGTGCACACAGAGCAGATTACATTACTGAGCCCGCGAAGCTGGGGGCTCGGTGGTCTAATCTGCTCTGTGTGCGCGCACTGTGCACACAGAGCAGATTACATTACTGAGCCCGCGAAACTGGGGGCTCGGTGGTCTAATCTGCTCTGTGCAAATGCACTGTGCACACAGAGCAGATTACATTACATTACTGAGCCCGCGAAGCTGGGGGCTCGGTGGTCTAATGTGCCCTGTGCAAATGCACTGTGCACACAGAGCAGATTACATTACTGAGCCCGCGAAGCTGGGGGCTCGGTGGTCTAATCTGCTCTGTGTGCGCGCACTGTGCACACAGAGCAGATTACATTACTGAGCCCGCGAAGCTGGGGGCTCGGTGGTCTAATCTGCTCTGTGTGCGCGCACTGTGCACACAGAGCAGATTACATTACCGAGCCGTGATCATTGCCTTGGATTGGGGTATTTAGTGACATTTTACCTAACATATTCACAACATTACAAAGTACACAAACCATAGTAAACTACGCACACAAATATATAAATCCTTATATATATACATGTGTGTGGTATGTTACTATGGTGTGTGCAGGCCCGTTTCTTGGCCTGGGCGAGGCGGGCCACCAGGAGGCATTTGTATTCAGAAGGTCAGAACAAGTATGTTAGCTGACCAAGCCTATTTATTCTGCAAGGAGAATTAACGTGTCACACAGAGTTTTAAACTTTTTTATTTTCATGTCTCTTTATCTGACACACCAACATTTGTTTTGTTGTATATTACTTTTTAGTTACATATGGCACATTCCTGGGAAGGTTAAGTGTCATTTTCTTGCTTAAGTATTCTAGTGGCTGCTTTGGGACATGTACTAAATGCACCCGCTCAGCATCAAAGGTCTTTTAATTTTTTTAATAAGCCAACCACTGCCTAGTGCGCACACCAGATGGCACCTCAATGTGACTTGACACCTTGACTAGGAAAGGAGGGCTCATTGTCTGTCACCATTCAGACATAGTCCGTGGCAAATCAATGCAGTGATATGTGTGCATCAATGATTTGTGCGCTGCACGAGTCACCACCCTGTTGGTTAATGGCATCTATGTGGCACTCCCGTATGTAAAAGCACATATACCTAGACATTTTTTTGTATGTGGCTCTGACGAGTATGCCGTACTGTGCCCACACTTAAACACATAAACAATTAAACAAGTTGCCTCAAATTGAACATCCACTAGGCTACACGCCCTTTCTACACTGCCACGCCATGAACTCACTACCTGCAGGCCAGCACTAATAAGAGATGCTAATGTCAGCTCTGTTAGATAAAGCATAGGCCTGCTCTTTTTTGCAGATATAACCCATTGAGGCCTGTGTAATGGTGAGGAGGTAGTGGCTGAGGAACTGTGGACCCTTTACCATGAATTAGAAGCCGTTTTATTTTAATGCTTCTTCAGCGTATTACTTGTCAGGCTAGAGTTTGTAAGAGGGACAATCCTTTCTGTGCTTCCTTTGTGTGCATTGTTTATTGGGTCTCTATTGTAGGGTATCCTTTCCAGTCTATAGATATAATTCCCTAAAGATGTTTCTGTATTGGTGGTTGGGCATGTTCACACTGAGACCCAGCCATTCTTCATCTAAAATTCTCCAGAAAGAAGAAGCAAATGAGCCTTTGTACCGCATTTGAGTGGCTGAAATTCCTGCAATTTTATACTTGCATCCAACAACTTAAGCCGTTTGAATAAGTATGTATGGTTTATGGTTGTAAACATGTTAATGTGAGGGTGAGTGTTGTGAAACATGATGTGAGCACCAAGACATGCCTCTGTTATGAATTGAGAGATTCACAATCCTTTTATGAAATGTAGAGATCTCTGATCACTGTTAAAGTCCTGAAATGTCTGTGATTTCATGCGGAGCATACAGGAATCCTCATTGGTGCTATTTGTCCCCTTTCCCACTCTCAGAGAGGTATTTTGAAAAAGTACAATAAGAGTTTATCACTCTGTGCATCTTGGAATGATAACCCCTATCAGAAAATAGTTCCTATGGTTAGTCTAGAATTGTCCTTTGTGAAATACAAGTGAGGTGGTACGATCAGGACACCTGCAACACAGGGCCAGTGGTCAGTGGGCCCTCAGACCCCGGCAGGCTAGTCACACCGCAGTTACTTTACTTTACTTTAATACATTTATATAGCGCGGCCATAAACCTGAAGGCGTGAGGGCACTACAAGAAAGAACTAACAAAAAAAATAAAAATAAATAAACATATTCATGAAGCAGGGCAACAAGAAAGTATATCAGGGGCATCAGAGTTGTTTAGTGGAACAGGTAGGTCTTTAATATTTTCTTAAACAAATCTAAGGAGTCCATGGATCTCAGCTCCAATGGGAGAGCATTCCAAGCGCTGGGTCCATTGGCGAAGAAAGCTGAGTTGGCTACTCTAACAGTGTGGCACTTTGGTTCAGATAGGAGGTACAAATTATTTGACCTTAATGATCTTATATTAGTTCTTGTGGATAGTAGCTGTTGTAAATATCCAGGCATGTTCCCAGTTCTGCATTCACGTACAATAGTCAAAGTGGGGAATAGGAATCTAGAGGCCACAGGTAGCCAGTGAAGCTCACGTCTCGCTGGTGTGACATGGTCTCTTTATTTAAGTTTCATAACGGCTCTAATAGCCCCATTTTTACATATTTGTAGCCTGTTACAGTCAGCCTTATTAATTCCCATAAGAAAGCTAGAGCAGTAGTCTATTTTTGAGCCTACTATTGCTCTTGCAATAGTCTCTGCATTATCTTGTGAAATAAGAGGCCTTAAATGTGCTAGAAGTTTAATATAGTAAGCGCATGATGAAACAAGGCTACTGACATGTTGTTTCATGGTCATGTGTTGATCGAAAGTCACTCCCAGAGTTTTCACTTGTTTTTGGGGTTTGATGGATTCTTCTCCCAACTGGAAGTTATCATACTGTGGACCAAGTTTAGTAATAGTATGTGGTGAACCAATTACCAACAATTCGTTTTTTGATTTGCTCAATGCTAACTTATTATGAACCATCCAGGTTTCAATTAGGGAAAAGACTCTATAGATGACCATTTCATCCAGACTGTGAAAACCAGAGAGCGGGATGACACATTGAGTGTCATTCGCATAGTTGGTAAATATAATATTCTCGTGGTCGAGCATTGCGAACAAGGGAGCCGTAAATATATTGTAGAAACAGGGGGAGGTACAAGCACCCTGGGGGACACCACAAGTTGTGATAATAGGCTCAGATTCGGCACTACCGTGAAAGATTACTAAGAAATGACAAAACCCATTTACAAGCTAGTGGGGAAAAATTGGCCACTTCAGACAACCTGGTGGCCATGATATCATGGTCCACCAGGTCGAAGGCCGCAGAAAGGTCTAACAGCATGAGCAGAGATGCCTCCTTATTATCCATGCGTGCCATCAGTGTAGACTTGAGTTGAAGAAGCGCGGTTTCAGTACCATATCCGACTCGAAATCCAGACTGATGGTTGTTTAGGATGGGATATGACTTTAAGTGATCTGCAATTTGTATGTAGGCCACACGATCCAGAATCTTAAGTAGAAATGCTGTGTTGGTAATGGGGCGATAAGTGTTTGGCATATCAACGGAGAGGCCAGGTTTTTTCAAAATTGGCATAACCCAGGATTTCTTAAGTTCCTGCGGGACCGTGCCGGTAGTTATGGAAGTATTAACAAATTGATGTATGGAAGTGATTAATGAGGGGGCACAAGTCTTAATTATCATAGTAGTGTATATATTATTTTTACTTCTTGTGGGCTTTAGTTGAGTGATAATAGTTTCTAAAATCCTTGTCTGTTATAGGAGATAGATTAAAGGTTGGAATTGTTGCTTTTCTCTAATATATTTTCCTTGATGGTATCTAGTTTTTAATGCATAGCTTGTTGCATAACGTTGCACCAAGTGGCATCATCCGAGATAGATCTATCTGGAGTGGTATGGTTGGTTCTTTCTCTTTCCTTCAGGATACAAAAGAGCTCTTTAGTATTGTGCTGAGCATTTTGTATTCTATCATTAAAAAAGCTAGATTTAGCTTTAAGAATAGCCTTTTTGTAGATAGAGAAAGAAGATTTCTATTTATTGAGGAGTAGTAGAGTACTATGCTTCTTCCACAAATAATATGATTTAGTGGTGAGTGATTTCAACGACTGAAGCTCCGGAGTAAACCATGCATTATGTTTAGATTCAGTTTTAACCGTTTTCATCTTTATAGGTGCTAGAGTTTTAGCAACATTTTCAAGATTGGAGGAGATCCTTTTTCTAGGTTCTCTGGAGTATCAAATATAGGTTCAATTATAGTGTTAAGAATTGATTCAACCTTATTCATCGTAATGTTCTTTAAATTTCGATGCGGTACTTTAGAGTGGTTCTGACATTTAAATTTGATAGGAAAATCTATCAGAATGTCAAAATTCACAAAATAATGATCCGACCAGGGACATGGTGAAAGTATTATGTTATTGACATTAGTTTCATGACTTGCTACCCAGACTAAGATATGGCCCAAACTATGTGTGCCAGTATGAACAGTTTGAAACTTCATTCAGGCAAGGCCTTCCCTAAGAGCAGCTGACAGAAACACCATTGACTTGAGCAGCAAGTTTTCACATTAGATTTCTTCTGTAAAGTACTTGAATTACAATGCAATGAAACCAGCTACATTTATATACCAATGATTTATTGATATTGAGGAGGGATTTTGTCGCAAACAAAATTTGTTCCATTTTCACCGCTGATTACTTATTCTAAATAATCTTCGGAGTGACTCATTACCATGCACGTCGTAGCCAAGGGCCCTTTCCAGCTGCCGGAAGGTGTTCCCCCGGGCTCCAAACTGCAGCACACCCAAAGAAATGGAAACACTCGCTGGAGAAGCGATCAGGTTCGTCCGGTTCTCGGTTTCTGCTAACTTCTGGTAAAAGCTAACAGCAAACTCGGTGCTCAGATCTTGCAGCTGGTTGTGATGGTCGCAGCATCCTTGGCGAAGGGCAGCGGTGCACAAGACCAACGCGGCTAGAAGGGCAGGCTGCATGAAGGCAAAGTGCAGTTAGAACGGGTGCACCTGCAACAGAGGAGCAAGAAGACACTGCTTAGATGTGTGTTGTCCACAGGCTTGCATTTACAGGCTGTGAAAGCTAAGTACAAAACCATGGGCAATATTGCATATTTATTTCACCAAAGAAGCACCAGCAGGTGACTCTACTTCACACTAATGCTTTATATAAAGAGGCTGTTTCAAGAGGCCAGGATACCATGTTGCCAGTGGAGCCAGATTTTGAGGTGGGGAACCAGAGGATTCATGGGCATAGCCAAGCCATATATGGGCCTTGTTACAAGTGTGCCGTTCAGGAACAATGCTATAAAAATGCTGGTAATTCAGGCTCTGGCATTTTATTTCCAGACCAGCACACTTCAAGTTTGCTGGTGGGGGCCACAGATCTCTCGGCAGGTCTGACCTGCTGGGGGTTCAGGCCCCCTTCCGGCAAACAAATGTTTGAATCACTGGCACTGTTACTAGTGATTCAGGTAATCCTATCCCATGTAGTCCTATGGGACTCAATGGGAATGGGAACTTAGCAGCACTCTGCCGCCCATTATCCTGGTAATACCTGGATATCAGGCGTTGGAGACGGTAAGTGCAGTTTGCCAGTATCCTGCCGGTAATACCGGCAGTATACTAGCAAACTTGTAATCAGGGCCTTTCAGGCTTACTACCCTGAGCCGAACATGAGTTGAGCAAGCAAACACCCATGCCACATGGCATCCTGCCTCCTACCAACCAGAACACAAAATCCAGACCTGGCGTCCTGCCTCTCACCACCCAGAACACAAATTCTAGACCTGGCGTTCTGCCTCCCACCAACCAGAATGCAAAATCCAGTCCTGGTGTCCTGCCTCCACCCAACCATAACACAAAATCCAGAACTGGCATCCTGCCCACCACCAACCAGAACACAAAATCCAGCCCTGGCGTCCTGCTTCCCACCACCCAGAACACACAATCTAGACCTGGCATTCTGCCTCCCACCAACCGGAACCCAAAATCTAGACCTGGCGTTTTACCTCTCACCAACCAGAATACAAAATCCAGGCCTGGCGTCCTGCCTCCAACCAACCATAACACAAAATCCAGAACTGGCATCCTGCCCACCAACACCCAGAACACAAAATCCAGACCTGGCGTCCTGCCTCCCACCACCCAGAACACAAAATCTAGACCTGGCGTTCTGCCTCCCACCAACCATAACACAAAATCCAGACCTGGCGTCCTGCCTCCAACCAACCATAACACACAATACAGAACTGGCATCCTGCCCCCCACCAATCAGAACACAAAATCCAGACCTGCCATTCTGCCTCCCACCAACCATAACACAAACTCCAGACCTGGCGTTATGCCTCTCATCAACCAGAACACAAATCCAGACCTGGCATTCTGCCTCTTACCAACCATAACACACAATCCAGACATGCCGCTCTGCCTCCCACCAACCATAACACAAAATCCAGACCTGGTGTTCTGCCTCCCACCAACCATAACACAAAATCCAGACCTGCTGTTCTGCTTCCCACCAACCATAACACAAAAACCAGACCTGGTGTTCTGCCTCCCACCAACCATATAACAAAATCCAGACCTGGTGTTCTGCCTCCCACCAACCATAACACAAAATCCAGACCTGCTGTTCTGCCTCCCACCAACCATAACACAAAATCCAGACCTACCGCTCTGACTCCCACCATCCAGAACACAAACTCCAGACCTGGCACTGTCCCTTCGGACCCTCACAACACAAAACCAATCCCTGATGTCCTGCCTCCCAACCCCCGAACATAAAACCCATACCGTGTGTCTTACCCCCAACACAAAACCTCTAATTGGTGCCCTACTTCTCCACACCTCACAAAACAAAACCTAGCTATTTTTCCCTGCCTGCCCACCTTGCCAAGCCACGTTGTCAGGACACTGAAATGCGCATTGACCATTGAAATAGTAACGTTTGTAGCTTGCATCAAGAATTGAAAGGTAAGATCCGTAATGGGATTCAGTCATTTGCATGACTCCCTTGCCCAGGCAGGGCATCTGCCATGCATTGGGTAGGTGGGAATCCTTTAGGAAGAAATGCACACAAAAGTTATGCCAGTTTAGTGCCGTAAGAGCAGGGTTTAAACACGTGCTCTCAGAGACGTTTTTATGGGAGGGCAAAAGGGGCACCCACTTTGGAGGGGGGCCCCACAAAGCTGTCTGATCTGAAGAAGTAAGATTCCATTATTCGTCAGTCCTAAATAGCACACGTCAGGATCTTTTATGGGGTGCTGCTGGGGGTCTAAACCCATTGCCTTTCTTTTTGACAAGTACATTCTGCCCTGATCAATTCATCATAGTTTGTGTGTTCCTTACGGCACAACTCTGTAGCATTCTTTCCTTCCTGTGGGAATTATGTGGATCATGTGCAATAGGCAACAG
This sequence comes from Ambystoma mexicanum, assembly GCF_040938575.1. Lineage (NCBI taxonomy): Eukaryota > Metazoa > Chordata > Amphibia > Caudata > Ambystomatidae > Ambystoma > Ambystoma mexicanum. The sequence goes on along the minus strand of NC_090941.1, from coordinate 560,992,843 downwards.
TGAAAGGCATATTCATAAATTGAGTGCCACAATGGTCCAGAAGTTAGCTCAGTGTGTGAAGCACCCATTGCAGAGATATGTGTTAATATGCAACATTAGAATATCACATTCCAGGAAGGCTGGCTGAGCCTTTCCTATGTCTGAATTTTACAAACCTGCCTGCATACGTACTTGGTTTTGCAGAACAACATCTGCTATTATCAGCAATGTGCCTGCACCAGATAGGGGTTGTTTTATCATCTGTATCGTGAAGGTCTAGAAATTGGTCTATTCAGATGGGGTGTTGTAAAACCTAGGCAATCACCTCCAAAGATTGCATAAACTGTTCGTCCAAGAGGTGAATAAGTATCCAAATTCAAGACTATGGAACAAAAGCGTTCATGCTTGTACACTGGATTTGCCAGCAGTCGATACAGTGATCTGGTCAAATCATTTATCTTACATTACTGTGCTGTCTTCTGTGAGGTTTGCCTTATTGCATGCTGCTGGTATCGTTTAGCCCATTACTTGATCTTTCTTCTTATGTAGGCCATTTGGGTGGAAGGGTTGGTAGACAGATGAGAGCGGACCAGATGTTGCAGGCCTCAGGCAAGCATATATTAAGTTCTGCTTGTTTGACACAAAAAACGGTTTGCTTTTTGGTAAAAGTCGAAGGTTTTATGCACGTTTATAAATGAAAATGTCACAAGACATTGTTTTGGAAATATTTAAAGCTTTGAATTTAAACCCATATTAAATTTATTAACACATCGATATGTATGATGGTCCTTACATACTTCCATTGATGATGGAGAGAATGAAGCTATAACCATTCCCATTTGGCAGAACACCCTTCTATAATATTTTGTCTACGCATGGTCATGTTTGGTAATGTGATTTGTGTACTTTCCATGCCCGTTTTTATGAAATGAGATAGTTTTAGTTCATGCTAAGAACTGCAGAGTTGACACAAATCCCAGCTTCACCCCTTCACCCCTTAACCAATGTGAGATCCTGGGAATTTTATTTAATCTTGTATTGCCTAACCTCTCAATATTCCCACTCCCTAAACCTATTGTCAGCCCTTCAGAGTGATTTCCTTCTCATGGTATGAGCTTCATAAAAGTCATATTCATGGTTTCACTGGCTATAGGGTTGCTTCCACTTTAATAGTGAACATATATATATCGCACATCACAGGTTCCTTTGATATCTAATGGCAACACTATTTGAAAACCATATCCCACTTCTAATCTCAGTCTGTCTGGATAAAGACACCTTCCTGGTAGCTTCTAATCTGAATTCACTATCCATGCTACGGTATGTTTGGCCTTCTTTTCCTTCCAATTGGTCTCCACTATCCATACATGAGCACTTTTGCATTCTGTGAGGCAGCTAATGTGTGTCTATTATGGGTTACATGTACCTTTTACATACGGTGCTGCATTAATACCTTCCTGGATGCTATTGATAAAAATTATCCTGTATGTGCTAGAACAATAACCTCTTCGTAGACTGCTAAGGTTGGTCTTCAAATGCTACTTGTTTATCATTCTGAGCAGAGCAAGAATGAAGAGGGCAAGGAGACTTAAAGGGAGTAAACGTGCTTATTATGCTGCGAGACAGCATATCAACCTATAGGTTGTGAGCGCGACAGGTGTGGGGCGCGGGCGAGAACAGTATTCTTGATCCCTTAATTCCTTTGGTTTGGTGCAGGGGGGCCCCAAAGATGTCCGTGCCCAGGGCCCCAAAAGTGCTTAAGATGGCCCTGCGTGTTCTAGCTGCAGGACACAGGTTTGAAACTATTCGGGATGTGATTTCTTTTCTCAACCTTTTGTCTTGCCACTAGGTGGCCTCAGCCCCTGTTTTAGCCAAGCACTGGATCGAACCTCGATTCAAGCTTGTGAAAGATATTTGGCCCAGGCCAGGCTGAGCCTTGCCTAGCTAGACCCACCTCTCTGGATTGAGTTCACATTTTTTTATTACTGCTAAATGCTTTGTGTTTTGTTTTGCAAAGGCTAACTTTTGCACAGATATCTTTTCAAAATATTTTTATATTTGAGATTGAGGTTGTGCCTTCTGTACAACCTCATTTACACTGCAACAAAGTGGGCCCACATCACGTGTGTCGCCTTGAATGAATCCTGCTGTTTCCATCCTGGAACTTGTAGTCATTATTATGACATAAGACGTAGCCTACGAACAAAAAGAGCAGTGAAGCACTGCAGCAGGGTTCGAAATTGAGGGGAGCTGGGAGCTATGTAGCTCCTACTGTAGCCTAGATGAACCTGGTCAGCTTGACGCCAACAGCCACTAGGAGCTACTGTTGGCCTCCCAGGCTAACCAATGCCAAACAAACACATCTATGTAATTGACATTTGGACACATCGATATGGCATTTAAATAATAAGGGATCATAACAATGGGCATAATGATACGTTTGCATTTTATGCAGAAGTTAGATTCACAGAGCCCTATGTGCTAGCTCTTTGTTCCTCAGTGGTAGCACCTATTCACTGGTTAATGCCGGATACCTAGGAGCTGCTTTTAGCTCCTGCTTATCCAATCTGAATTTCGATACCTGCTTCAGTGCTATAATATGGCACAAATATCCACCAAATACTTTATCATGGCCAACATATCTGGCTAATCCAACCACTAGGATTTGTTTGAGTAATCTAATAGATATCAGAGGAAGCAATCGGCTTCAGTGCGTGTTTACTGTATTTGGAAATGTTCTTTCTGGTTTGTGTGTTTTGGTGATATTGTTACGGTAGAGTTTGGAAATATTGTGCTAAGTATTTCTGGCATGTATTTATGGCATGTAATTGGCAACTCCTTCGGGCAGCTCTGGAATTTCACTTTGCCTGCTGAAACTTGCATGTCCTTTTCAACACATGAAATGAAGGTTTGGGGAAAGACACCTGCGCAAAGATTTAGCCTGTGCAAAATAATTGCTGTCAAACATATTGTAAGACAGTGAAAACTACCATCTAGCAAACATTGCCTAACATATTTATGTAATTTTGACAAGTTGATTTCATTTTTAAGAATCTAATGCATGAAGTCCAGGTACACTTCAATTGGGCTTGGCTTGCACAAGGAAACTCCAGGACTGGAAACAAATGTTGACATGCACTCTCATTATGCAAATGGAAAGTGCTAGATATGGCTGTTGCTGAGCTGTGTGTATTGTTCATTATGTAGCCCCTGCTGTGTAGGGCGCAAGCGCCTTCCAGTGGGAGCTAGCCCACTGGTGGAAGATTCTTCCAGTAATCACATGTGATTAGTATGTAGGACCCACCCACCTGCTCAACTGTCTCTGTGTGTACGGATACTAGATGAAGCTGTTGCCGGGTGGTGTTTATTGCTCATTATGTGGTTCCTGCTGTATATGATGCAGGCTCCTGACGGTGGGAACTAGCCCACTGGTGGAGGATTCTTCCAGCAATCACAGATGACTAGTAAGTAGGACCCGCCCACCTGCTCAACTGCTTCTGTGTGTACGGATCCTAGATGAGTCTGATGCCGGGTGGTGCATATTGCTCATTATGTAGCCCCTGCTGTATAAGGTGCAGGCTCCTGCTGTGGGAACTAGCCCACTGGTGGAAGATTACTCCAGCAACTGTGGTGGCTGCCCCTTTAAGGGCGTACACATGCGGCGGAGTGACGCAACTCCGACTCGTGTGTGCTATAAATAAAAGCGGCGTTCCTGGCTGCGGTAGAGCGACCGTGGAGCCCAAACTGTATACACGTGTCCGGTGAGTGTATATGCAGCGGGGGCTTACGGGGAGGTTCCAGATCGTAGCCTTGCAACAGTGGCGACGAGGCGGGACACCAACCCTGGCACAGGCAGTGAGGGAGGAGGAAGTGGAGAGGGTTTTTTTTCTTTCTTTTTATTCTCCAACTCCTGCATGTCGCTGGGCCCGTGGTGAACACGCGATCTGGCCACCATTTTTCACATGTGGTGGAGGGGGTTGCGGCTCTGTTTCAGAGTGCTCGTGCGCCCATCCACACACCATTTTTGGATTCCCTGTGGAGGGGATAGCTTATGCTCCATATTCTTACTTTTGAAGTGTTTTGGACACTTTCATCACATCGGGTGTGAGGTGACGAGCTGGGGGAGGCCTACCATCTTTGTTCTGATCCTCTGGGCCTACTGCACTCAATTTTTGGAGCCACTATTGTGGCATTGAAGTTCCTTCTTTGACATTCCTGGCTATTTTGGACATTGGTCAAGGAGGGCTAAGATGCTTAGTCACCTGGGGTGGTGGAGTGCCAAGTGGCTCTACGCCTGCATTTTTGAAAAGTTGAAGAAGGTGCCTGGGAGGACATTTTGGCTAGCTGTGTGACGGTGGAGGAAGGTAATCAGAAGTAGTTGCGAAGGGGTGTCTGACCAACATCATCACACTCTACATCTGTGTGCAGCTGTGCCTGAAGAAGCACATCAGTGAGTTGTAGCCTCAGTTTTTTTTGTGGGGTGCCTGTGCGCTCGCTCCCATGGATGGCGCCGTCCAGGCTGCTGCAGCGCCCACTGCTGCACAAGCGCCACAGGTGCCAAGACAACAAAGGGCCCTTACACCAATGCCCGAATTCGACATCTTGAGGGCCCCATCCAGCCTGGGATCAAGATGGAGGATGTGGATTGACAGGCTTGATATGTACTTTAGGGCCACTGGGGAGATGGATGACGACAGCCAGGTGGCTACGCTCCTGTACTCGGCAGGACCAGTGCTACATGAGGTCTTCTAATGCCTGCAACCTGCAAATGCAACCTATGCTGCAGCTAAAGATGCGCTGCAGGAGTACTTTATGCCACTTGCCAATGCAGACTATGAGCGTTTCGTAATGTGTAGTGCTCGCCAAAAGGATGACTGTGTCTGCATGTGCAGAGCTCCAGTGCTGGTGGTGATCCCAAGGGGGCCAGTAAGAGCAGGGTTCTTCTGGTCACAGCTCCCGCCCAATGTCGCTCAGATCGACGAAGGCGACGGTGGTGCCCTTCACGAGGAAGACGATGAAGAAGAGGAGGAGAACATTTTCTTCATCTCAAGTGTCAGTACTCTGCGGACCACCAATAGGCGACAGCCACAGTCCTTGGTGAAGGTGAATAAATCAACAGTGCCAGTGCTGGTGGACACAGGGGCGTCTGTCAATGTTATGGCGAAGGTGCATTACGATGCCATGGTGGTGCTGCCCAAGCTACAGAAGCCAAAGGCCTGCATCTTTCTGTTTGGCGGTGAACAACCTATCCCGCTGGCTGGGGCATTTGTAGCCAATGTGGAGCATGGTGGGTCGTCCATCAAGGCATGGTTGTTTGTCACAACGGTCAGCAGCAACTCCCTCCTGAGTTGTGCGGCCGCAGAGGCACTCGGCATTGTGAGCTTTGCGTATGCAGTATACGTTGAGGATGTGCAGAGGCTGCTGGCGAGATACAGCCAGCTGTTCGAAGGTATTGGCCACATGGCAGGAGATCTGGTGAGACTCCACTTTGACGAGTCAATCCAACCCATCGCCCTGAAACACTGACGAGTCCCATTTCATCTATGGGTCCTAGTGCACAAGGAGCTGGACAGTCTGGTAGAGTTGGACATAATCGAGAACGTTGATGGCCCGACCCCATTGGTGTCTCCGATCGTCATTGCCAGAAAGTCTAAACAAACAGGCTTTGTGTGGATCTTTGTGGACATGAGGCTCCCGAATAAGGTGATCAAGCGCGAACGTCACATGACCCCCACAATTGATGACATCATCACTGAACTGCAAGGGGCGCGCTTCTTCTCCAATCTCGACCTTCAGGCCGGATATCCTCAGGTGGTACCCAGACTCTCTTTCAGAGCATCATCCGTGGGGCCCTCACCAGAGGTGTAGACAGGGTAGGGCCTGAGCAGGCAAGGCCCACCCAAAATCTTTAAATGCCCACTCGGCAGTGCTGTGTGGGCATTTACACACGTTAATGCCATTGTGGCGGGTCCGAATACATTAGCTTCAGGCCCCACTTGTTAGACAATCCTGACTACGCCTCTGACCCTCACTGACGTGGATGGCATCTTGAATATCAGCAACGACATCCTGGTGTTTGCAAGAACGGAGGCGGAGCACTTGTACAGGCTGGTCAAGACATTGGAATGGCTCCAGACTCTCTGGCTAACGCTGCATAGGGACAAGTGCAAGTTCTTAAGAAGACGACTGAATTCTTCGGGTTTGTGTTCAGGGAAGGGCGGGTGTCGCCGGATTCTCGGAAGGTCAAGGACATTGTTGAGGCACGGCCCCTGGAGAACGTATCAGAGGTCAGGAGCTTCTTATGAATAGTCACATTTTGTGGCTGGTTTATCGGGAACCTTGCGTCCAGGTCAAAACCATTGCAGCGTTGAGCAAGAAGGACATCACGTGGCAGTGGGGTCCCCCTGAGCAGGCTGTGTTCGAGGATGTGAAGGGCACACTGACAGCAGAGGACACGATGGCCTTCTTTGAACCGGCCCTGCCATCGGAAATTGTGGTAGATGCCTGCCCGTTTGGTCTGGGGGCTGTGCTTGCCCAGACGGATGCCAACATTGAGGTCCAGGCAGTCACAGATGCAAGCAAGGCACTGTCGGAGACAAAACAGCGTTATTCCCAGATTGAAAGAGAGGCCCTGGCGGTCCTGAGGGTATGTCACCACTTCTACCTATACGTGCTGGGACGGCCGGTGACAGTGGTCACGGACCACAAGCCCCTACTGCCTATCTTGGCTGGTTCATCGTCTAAGTCTCTGGCCTGCATCGAAAGGTGGATGTTGGCGCTGCTGGAATATGGAGTCTCCCTGGTGTACCGGCCCGGCAGCAACAATACAGATGGCTACCTGTCTAGACACTTGCGGTGTGCGCCGGAGGGGCAAGGTAACATCAGTGGAGAGGAAGCCGACAAGCATGTGAGGCTGGTGGTGGAGGCGGCCACTCCTAACTCAGTGCCCATCCACAAGCTGCAACAGGCTGTGGCCGATGATGAATGCTTCAAGATCCTGAAGGCAGCCCTTCAACAGGGCTCATGGAAGTTGGTTGTGGAAACACTGGCTCTGAGGAACCAGGAAGCAAGATCGGGGCTGGAACAGCAATGGAGGGTCAAAGACGAGCAGGTGTTTGTGGAGTCGGGGCTATTACTCCGAGGGGACCGGACAGTGACACCTCAGTGTAAGGTCCTCCAGGTCATTGAGTTGGCACACCAGGTACACCAGGGAATTGACAAAACCAAGGCCTGCCTGCGACTGAAGGTGTGGTTCCCAGATCTTGAGGGGCGGATCGAGGAATTTGTGGCTGCCTGTGTGTGGTGCCTGGCGGCATCCCCAGCCCAGTAGGAGCCCCTGATTGAGACAATGCCAAGAGGGACCAAGCCCTGGGAAATCGTCCACACCGATTTTGTATCCACAAGACAGGACATGCACTTCCTGGTGGTTGTGGACGAATGGTCCCGGTATCTGGAAGTGGAGTTCATTGAGTCTGTGTCATTCGACAAGATGGCTGTGGCGTTGGAGAAGATCTTTGCTGCCCACAGCCTGCCTCAGCCGTTGTGTTCTGACAATGTACCACCTTCCCAGGGGGACAGTTTCACCCAACTGATTGAGGAGTATGGTGTCCAGCACAGTAAAATCACTCCTGTCTGGCCTCGGGTGAACAGCGAAGCAGAATGATTTATGAGGATGCTAAATAAGGTCTTCCGCATCGCCCACGGCCATGGACATGGCTTGCAGAGGGCATTATACCAGTTCCTAAGGGAGTACTGGGCCACCCCGCATCCGTCCACAGGAGTGGCCCCAGCGGAAGCCATGTTCTGGGGATGTCGCAGGGGCTTGATCCCGGAAGTGAGAGAGAGGGAGCCGGCCGTCATTGACAATGTGCAGGTGGAATGGGAGAGGAGCCTCAGGATTGAACAGGAGAACATCAGAAGAGGACTCCGGCCCCAGCAGCTAGCCCCGGGAGATGAGGTGCTGGTAAAGATCCGGCACCCTCAAGGGAAACTGTCGTTAAAATATGAGCCTGGTCCAATGGACGTGGTGGTGGGACGCGGCTCAATGGTGACTGCTTCTGATGGGACTGCCTCTGTCACCCGCAATGCTAGCTTCTTTAAGAAGGTTGGAGAAACCAGGCCGGAGGTGTTGCAGAGAAGGGACTTCAGTGATGTACCGGACAAGGGCGGTGGCCTGGCCCATCTGCCGAGTTCCCCAGGTAGGGGGAACACAGGTGAGGAGGGCCCAACCAGGGAGGTGGGCAGGAGGTATCCCCAGAGGGTCGAGAGGGGACAGCCTTCCCATCTAAATGACTATGTTTTGGACCCCTGAACTGGTGGGCACAGCCCATGGACTGGAAAGTGACTGATGAGGCTGGGGGGTGGCTGTGATTAAAGGGGTTGTTTATTTAATGTGTATCGTGTTATTATGCCTTGTGTGTACGTTACCTCTTTGCTGTTTTTGTTATAAAAAAGGAGGAGTGTGTTGGCTGCCCCTTTAAGGGCATACACACGCGGCAGAGTGACGCAACTCCACCACGTGTGTGCTATAAATAAAAGGGGCTTGACCGGCCCCGGTAGAGCGACGGGGGAGCCTGAGCTGTATACACGTGTCCGGTGAGTGTGTATGCAGCGGGGGCCTCACGGGGAGGTTCTGGATGTAATCTGACCCTCGCAACAGCAACCACATGCGAATAGTAAGTAGGACCTGCCCACCTGCTCAACCATCTCTGTGAGTATGGATGCTAGATGTGGCTGTTGCCGAGTGGTGATTATTGCTCATTTTGTAGAAGTAGGACCCACCCACCTGCTCAACTGTCTCCGTGTGCTGATTTTGTATTATGAAGGTAGCAGACAAGAGACAAAATTCACCCATCTTTAGACACACTGCAAAAAGGAAGGTGGGTATTGGCACTGAGATTTAAACATTTTAACAACTATAATGAATTTAAATTAGTATAATTGGCACAAGAAACAAACGTCTCAAGTTGTCACATTTCTTGGATGAGTTCTCTCCTAAATCTTGTTTTTTTTTTCTTTTCCAGTTACAAAAGAAGGACTAAAGGCAGAGGCGGATTTAACGGTCGTCAGACAAACAAATGACGACCGGGCCCCAGCCCTTCCACACAGCACAGGGCCCTTTCAGCTATGACGTCACTCCAGTTCAGCTCCCTGGACGTGTTCAATCATTCTGGTCAAACTTCTGTTTAGACGTATTTAAAGTGCGGTGATTCGCTGCTGCTTCGGTGCTTCCTTTTATAGAGGAATGCGTATTGTAGTTGCCGCTCAGCAGTTTTATAGACCATTGCCTGTCAGCAGGGTTCTGTTTCTCTGAGGCACTATTATAAATGCAGAGGACAGCAGTGAAGCAATCTGTTAGCGGGCTGATTTGCTCAACACGTGTGTGTGTGTGTGTAACGTGAAAGGCCCTTTGAAGCGCTTGGATCGGCCGCGAAGCGCTCTTCTGCTCAAAGCCCTTGCTTTAGAGGCGGCTCGGTTTATCCTGTATAATTCCCATTTTTTAGCTACGGTCCTACTGTAATGGGAACAGATGGAGCTCAGATTGCCCAAGCGCATCCCTTCCCTGAAAGACTTGGGCCCTTTAATGCATGCCCTCGACAAGTGTATTATTTATACACCCCGTTAACTGCTCTAGTTAAGCAATTTATATGGGCATGTTTACAATTAAACATGCTTTTTTCCTTCGAATATAATTATCCGCACTTATGAAAATGAAATATTGCCCTAGACACCGTTTTTTCCTACTAAAAAAGCATGTTTTTTAAAATAATTCGTATCTCGGTCTTAAGCGCTTTAAAGGTGTAATATATTAGCGCTCACTTGCTCGTGTAATATTTTAACGCCATGTATATTACACGGTCCCCAAATACAAGGCGGCCTTTGGCCACAGACAGCATCGTCGTGCCCCTTTCAAATTACAGTTTGGAATACTTGTTTAAAATACTTCTAAATTAGCCACTTCAAATTACATTTTGTAGTAGTTATTCACAATGCTTTTAAAATAGCGATTTATTTTCTAAGGGCCGGATTTACAAAACATGTTTTCATTGGGACTTTCCAGTGTTAAAAAACGTGTGTAAATCAGGCCCTATGCGTTTCTCTTACAGGGAGCGTTTTTCACGGCCATACTGTATCCCCCCATAGAACTGATGCATAATACTCTGACATTAGAACAATTTCTACCCGCTCACACCCGGAATACCGCCAGACCTAATCCCCACAAAGACACATCCAGAAAAAGCTGCAACAGGGTAGCAGAAAGAGCATGTTACTGGACTTATACCGAGCATTGCCGGTTTCCAGTTAGTCAGACCCCTAGGTAACTGTAATAAAGACAACTTCATACAAACATAGCTTTTGTCCCTAAAGTTTGCCATTCTTCACTTGTGACCACAATTAAATCCGCCCACCCAAAGCCCCGCCTCCATGCCCCGCCCACCTAGGGCCCTGTGTCAGGTGCTGCCCACGGGGCCCTTTGCCTTAAATCTGCCACTGACTAAAGGTTCTTGAACGCAAATAAAAATAAGGACTGGTTGAGATACTTACACATGAATTGGGACAGCTCTAGATCTCTGAAAGTGTAAATCTTTTGCGATTATACCTTTGTTTTTGCTGATGCAACATTTTAAAATGAAAGTTGCCATATTATCCTGATCGGTCAGACGTGATGCCAACTTTTAAAACGAATGTTGCCATGTCCTGTTTGGCCAGGGGGTGTGTATGGAAAGGCAACGTACATGGCCCCTGCACACGACCCTCACTCACATTGTAAGAGTCAGAGGATAGTTCTGTTTTTATTGCTTTTTATTTAATCTTTACTAATGCACATAAGACCAACATGCTGGATGGACGGCAGTAGAGTTGAAACGAACCCGCTTTTTTTTGGTCAAATAGACAATGGGCCTCATTACACGGAAGGCGGTAATGGTTAACGGCCACCGTTAATGGTAACGGTGACCGTTAACCATTACCGTCTTACTACGAGGTCCCTTTGCGGGTTGGTGCTTTAACGCCTGCTTTTTGCAGGCGTTAAAAACTAACCCGCTAAGGGACCTCGGAGCTAATTACGGCACCACAAAATTGCGGGTCCGTAATTAGCGCCTTCCCCATTCCCATAGAGCCCTATGGGGCAGAAATGGGAATGGGGAAGGGCAATGGCGGAAGGGGGATTTACCGCCCCTCCAACCTTGGAATGGGGCGGTAAATCCCCTTTCCGCCAAGGCGGTGCCGGTATTTTACCGGCATGAGCCATGGCGCTAATAGCGCCATGGCTCACCGCCTTCCGTGTAATGAGGCCCATTGTTTCTTAATGTAGCATTGCTGTTTTCTTGTAATCATAGGGACACAGTTACTGATGCCCGTAGACGTGCGATTGACAGAGAGCTGATCAAAGTGCACCATGGTCTTGATCTCGAATTGTGTGTGCAGATGAAGGCAAGTCTCTTGTGGGCTGTCCATGTAATCAAGAGATCTCCCTGCCGGCTCCGGTGGATGCCCCAGGCCGCATGTGCTTGGACCCAACCTCCAGCGTACTCTATTTCCATCAGGCCAGGTAAAGCTATCTACTTGTGTGTAATATGACCCGAGGACTCCATTAGGCCAAGACACAAACTTTTACTGTCCTAAACTTTACTTTCTTAAATAATTTCTGTCGGATAATCAAAACTACCACTCCCTGAGCAATCTAGTTTGTGAAATATAAGGCCAGAAAAACTGGAGTTTCGGGAAATGTATAAACGTGCTCACCTTAGTTTTGTGTCAAGCGCAGCAGTGCCATTTTAAGCGATTTTAGTGCCAGGGCACAGATACATTTGAGGACCCCCAAAGTAAATGAAGAGATTGAAATAAGCATGTTAAAGCCCTCATTTATTTATTTATTTTTGCATTTATTTCAGCGCACAAAACCCTCGGGCATCTAGGCGCTAGTTACAGAAAGTGCACAGTACAGTGCGTAAAGTGCAAGAACACACAAGTGTTTGTAGACAAAATAAATGTTTATACACAGACTGGCTAAGCCTCGCCTCCTGGGGCGGGGTGCTACTTCAGTCGTGCAGACAAGCATAGAAGACAAGATAGGTGTGTGTGCATAGACTGGCAAAGCTTCACCTTGAGATGCGAGGGGGCTGCTTCAGTCGTGCAGAGAGGCACGGGGCAGGCATTTTTGGCAACATTAAAGTCATGTGGGTGCATAAACAGATGAAGGCCTATCAACATGGTGCAGGGCTACGCTAGGGGAGCAGACAGGCATAGTGCAAGTGAAAAGAGACGCAGGTGGAGCCAATCCTCAAGGTGCAGGGAACTGCAGATGCAGTGCGATATCAACAGTGGTAGGCAGTAAAAGGAATGACATGTAGAGGGAAAACATGACAGACCCCTGCTCAGTAGAGTCACGTGAGAGCACAGCGGGGTACGTGGCGATAGCAGGGAGTTAGGGGAGCGATGGTCAAGGCAAGGCATAAGCAGAGTTGGAGAGCATATGAAAGTAGAGACATGCTGACACAATCTAGTGAGTCCGCTCCTGGATAGATGGGCTGTTTCAGTAGAGCACGACCTTTGTGGGAAGGTTCCTCTAAAGGTGGGGATTGGTCATGAAAGTAATCCTTCTGCCGTCTTGAAGGATGTTGGCTTGGAGCGCAGTAGGCTGCGTGCGCCATGCAACCCTTGAGGGTAACTGGCGCAAATGGTATGTAGGCGGCGTAGAGAGTAAGGTAACATTTTGCAGGAGTGGTGTAGCAGGGATAAGTAGCAGCAGACGGCGACAAGATGATAGTCCAACAAACAGCGCAGCTGTCCTTACCTAGTACATCCCAGACTGGAGGTAAGGTGCATAGAGAAGACCGAACATGGTCAGTGGAGGGGCGAGCAGATCGTTGTGAGAGATGAAGAATGGGTAGAGGAGGAAATGGAGGTGGTCATGGTGGGCCATGGTTGGACAGGGCCAGATAGGGAAGTGTTCCCAAGCCTTAAACGAAGGGCTTTAACGGGGGCCGGTGTCGCCTGCCGGCTCCTGAGGGGATCTAGCAAAAGAAGCCTGGCAGGCCAGGCAGAGCCGGCCAATGAGCAACGGTTGGAGGCGGGATAACAAGGGCCTGGAAACAAGTGATTTTGGCCATAGTGAAGTGGGCGGCCATGTTGGCGGGGCAAAAGTTCTTAATGTGCCACAGCCCAAGGGGGCTTACCTGTGGCGGGGGGCACGCTGGTGCCTTGATGATGAATAAGCAGGGCCAGACAGGGAAGTCACGTTACTCACTTCACCCGTGCTGGAAACACAATACAAGCACATGGCCTTGAAAGGCAACATTAACAGTGTGTTCTAAAATAAGCACAGGACACATTTTAACAATAGCAGCCACGAGAAAGGTTTTCAGTCTGCAGCCTTCTGGACAGAGATCAGTAGCCATATAAAAAAGGTACACATACACCAGCATAGACACATAACTCAGATAAGGAGCCTCACAGAATGTAAAAGTGATCACGCCTGGATACAGGAAACAAATTGGAAGCAACCGGGAAGGTGCATGTACAATAGGGGATGCAGATTAAATGTTACCAAGGAGTTGCATATCTCTGAACATAGACTGACATTAGAGGAGGGCCTTTATTTTCAAGTGACGTGGCCATGAGTGAGCCAAGAAACAGAATTTTTTTTGGTGTGCAGTAAATCCATGGTCACCATTATAATATATGAAAGAACACTAGAGCCAGTTAAACCACGAGTGAGGCTTTTTTGAAGAGCGTACCATGAGACCTAAATCACTCCTCGGGTGGACAATTTGGAAATATTTAGGGACTGGGAAATTTGGCAGGTTAAGCACTATGAGGTTAAGTGAGCTATCCAGGTTCATACACTTTGGTGAAGTGGTGAAGCTGGGATTGGATAGCAGTCTGCAATTTTGGCACTTGACAACCCTGCCTGCTATTCTTGTTATACAGAAAAACACAATTATTTGCAAATGTTTGACATTCACGAACTAAAACATTACCCTGTTTTGTAGGCCCGACTTGGGAAGTGCAGAAATCACATGATAAACCCACATGACAACATTAATCTTTTGCAAAAGAAGAGAACGTTTGTAGGTTTATTTTTTCCATCATCAATTATTATTGATTATATCCCACAAGAGGCCTGCAACATTCGGCGGGCTCTCTCCCATGTACGACTTCTTCCACTCAAATGGCCAACATGAAAAGAACAAGCAAGTCATAGGCTAAATAGTGTCACCAGAATGTGGTAATGCAAACATTCACACAGAAGACAGCACAGTACTGTACACAGGGATACAATGATTTGTCCAGGATTACAGTGCCATCAGGTGGCAAAACCAGGATATGCGTCTCGACACGTTATTTCAACTGTGTTGAATTTGGCTACAGATCCACCTCTCTCAGCTAATGCACCAGGTGCCCTTCCTTGTGGGCGGCTCCCCAGGTTTCGCAATTATATCAAAGTATATCAAACCCTGGAATGTTGATCTGGCATATGAACACAGATCTCTGCAACAAGTGCTCAACACACTGAGCTCTCATCTGAACTGTCTTGGCATGCATACTTATCAATATGCATTTCATTAAAAAAAAAAAAAAAAAACAATATGCATTTCACCTTTGCTGATTACACGTGATGAAGACATTCTCTAAAGGAATGTGAAAACACTGAATAAGTTGAACTATAGCGAACACACACATTGTATGTGGAGTACTACACTGAACACAGAACACATCGCAGGATGAATTGATCAGATCTGACTTTAATTCTCAGCAGCAGTCGGGTAGCAGGCTCTCAGCCCAGCAGCGCATTACACAATCTTGCGACCTGTTATTATGTGTTTTGTAAAACATGTGCACTGACTTCTTTGTGTTAGGCAGTCACATGGGGGCGGGGGGTGTCTTCCATGATGGGGGCCCCAGATCAGTGTCTCTTTTGCCCTGCCATAATAACATCTGCGACTTAGCTGACACGATGCTGTCAGCGCTTCATGGAAGCCCCATGACTGGCCCGAGTAGCTCATTGAGTCTTTGCATTCTGGGAACTACAGACTTGCTTCTATAATGGAATTAGAAAACTGCCAGTACCAAAACTGGATGAGGTACTCGCACCTGATTTATTTTAAAATCTTATTAAGTTTGAAATCATCACATTTCAAAAACATCACATACAGGTGTGTAACACGAGGAAAAAACACTACAAAACAGAACACAACAAGAAAAAACAACAGGGCAAACAGCAGGGTCACATGGGCATTAGGTATAGCATTCTGACAGTATGCACAAAACGACAATGAAGAGGCGCCTCAAGGGTCTCCACAGGGTACTCACACCTGACAAGGGGCAACTTAAGAGCACAGCCTACAGACCACACCTGTTTCCCGCCTGATGAAAATTAGTCCATGGGAACATATTTTGTACACAAAACGGTCAACGAAATTTGCCATGCAGAGACACTCCTCTTTTGCAAAACACGCAACATTTCCCCTCTACGTGCGGCCTTAAACATACCCAGAAGAGAGCATATTTCCGAAACTAGACGCAAAATGCATTGGCTGCCAATTCAGGACCGAATGAGATTTAAAACAATGGGTATTACCCATAAGCGCTTTATCAATATAGCTCCAAAATATCTCACAAACCTGCTCACTCCAACCCAAACAGCCACGCGCACACGCTCCGCTTCAGCCTTCCTTATTAAGGTCCCCAAATTCAAAAGAACCATGGCCGAGGGTCGCAGCTTCCCAGTTGTGGCAGCTAAAGGCTGGAATGCTCTACCTTTAGCCTTAAGAGCTGACCCCTCCCATTCATCTTTTTGCAGAAGACTCAAGTCCTGGTTCTTCACATCCAACATGTAGACTCCCTTCAGCGGGAGTAGTCGCTAGACCCTGTCTACCATTTTGCTGCACTTAGGATCAGGGCACAGAGAGCCCACCATTGTATAATGTTTACTGTAGCTGTAAATACCTATTGATCACTATGTCTATAAATAACTATTGATTGTAAATACCAATAGTCAGACGACATGCAAATCCCATGTTACTACATCTGTAAAGACCGACTGATTATTATATCTGTAAATAACTACTGACTGTAAATACGCATACTCTTAACTATTTGTAAATTGTATGTTGCACACTGTTGGCTGTGGCAATTCATGTAAATTGTATTCCCTGTTTTCCAGCACCCAGATACCTACGGGTTTGGCGCATTCTACAAATGGTAAATAAATAAATAAATAAAAAATGTGTGATTGTCAGCTTTCAGCATTGGGACATGGCAGTGCCGACCCACCTTCCTTTCAAAAGAGACCCCCCCTCTGGATATCGTCTGGGCCCCCCTGGGGGTGGTAGATAGCCCCACAGGAGGAAGACCACTGCCTTCGCACATACCGTAATACTTTTCCATCTGCACACACGTACAAAATGCTCCATGGGCAGATGGGCAAACATGGAGGTATGCATGGAAGGGTACGACGTCCTTTCATCGCCTGCCTCTTCATCCTCAGGCTTTTCAAAGTGCACATTCCATCGAATGTGCTCATCAAATTTTTGAGGCGGGGTGGGAAAGGGCAGATAAGGCTTTGGGCGGGTGGGCAATGGCAAAAAATAAGTGTGTGAGGGGGTTTTGGTGGTACCCCCGCCAAAAAAATATAAAAACGATGAACACATTCGATGGAATGTGCACGTTAAAAAGCCTGGGGATGAAAAGGCAGGTGATGAAATGACATGGAACCACATGGAAGATACACATACATGACAACCAATAAAACATGGTTCTGTGTTATTACGACAGTCTTTCTTTCGATGTGTTTTTTCCAAAACATTGTTTTTGAAAAAACAAATGGATTTTTTTTATTGGGGGGAGGGTCATCCTCTACCCTCACACTCTATTCATGTAACATTATTTCCTACCCCTTGCCCCTTATATACCCTTGTGTTTTTTCGATTCGTTTTTGGGAGGGGACATCTCGGTAAAAACCCCATCGGAAAAAAAACGGTCAATGTAACAACGTTGTACCATAAGGATAGTCAATCATGGCTTTCTCTCTATCACTTACATTTTGAATCCAATCTCCCATTGAGCAGGTGCTATGTCATCCCGCTATCGCTATCAAACCTGCTAATATTGCTTCAATGACACGACAAAAGGAATTCAAAGAGTTTTTGCATCATGGTTCATATTGGGTTTCAAACTTCTAGCCCTGCCTGCTCCCGCATAATCGTATTGCAGTTGCACTGTCATAGCCATTCTATCGCGTAGCGTGTCACGAGAGGGAGGCACACGTTTTAGTGCAGACACTTCTACTCACGGAATAGTGGAGCTGCTCCCCTCTCCCTGCCTCCCTGTGGTGCGCTCCCCCGCTTGGTGCTGTGTGCGGGATCGCGGTCTGAACCATGGGACCGCATTTAAAGGGAGGGCCGGCGATCCCAGCCTCTGCTGGCGATGTCTGTACCACTCTGGCCGAATTCCTGCACCCCGCAGGCACCCTATACAGGCCGGCATCGGGCGCTTCTCTGAGCAGTAAATCCCCGCCCGGGGAACCGAATGGTACACGGCGAGCAGTGGTCAGCAGCCTTAGTTCACACGCGGGCCCGGCCCCACGTGCAGAGGTCTGACACAGAGAGGCATCGGGGGCCGGGGGTGGGCGGTGCGGACCCAGGGAGAAAGCGTGGCTTTCCTTTAGCAGAAATTCCCAGAGAAAGCCTGGCAGGCCCCGAAATCATATAGGCTATTTCATTCCCACGACTGCGACATGAAATCATCCATACGTGAACAAAGACGCCCGAGTGGGCACCAAGAGCCATGCCATGCTGGGAACCGGCAGCAGCCCCGGAAAAGCCCTCGGGTGCCCCCCTGCGTGGATTCTCACCCAGCGCCCAAGAACCTTTTTTTTTTTTAAAAATGAGACCAGATTATATTTTGTGTCACACATTTTTCAAAATATACTGGATCAAAAGCTATCTGCTTTCGAGAACGTTCGGAAGAAAAATGTCAGTCATTGAATCTAGGGGGATTCTTTCTAACTGCAGCAAATGCATTAGTGTCACATTGAATGTGTTCCCAGTAGAAACACCAACTACAAGGCAGACAGGTCTTTATGTCACAGGCGGAATAGTTTTCAATGCATATTGTCCAGCTGAAACATGTTGATCATGTGTTGTATGGGGTGGGACATTACACACATTGGGCTACACGCGGTTAATGGCAGGCCCGCCCTTGATAGGAATCACAGATCTCTATATAGAGGGGCAGTGGAGTTCTATATGATTATATCTATATATTATGGGGTCATTTAGTCACACCTTGCACTTTCTAAATCACATTGGGCCAGTAACAGGTGTCATAACTTTATAGAGTTTAAGGAATGTTTAGGGGCTCCCACCATAAATATTTGGAAACAATGAGTGGTGATTAGTAATGACCACATACGCCAGTATTATGAATAACTAGGTGTGCCATCCAGTACTTGAGGTATTAAGGGCCTCCAAGCTACAGTATAGGCAAAAGTGAACCTCATGTAGGGATTATCACATCAGTCACAGTGTGTTTTATTCCCAGTGGACACATCATTGCCAGTTCCCATTGTTCTCAATCAAGACATCATTGCCAGTTTCCATTATCCCCAGCAAGCACACCGTGCAAGATTCCATTATGACTGATTTGCACATCATGGCCAGTTCCAAGTATGTCATTTAACACCTTGTTGTCATATTTCTTTGTGCATTCCGGGCTTTCCCCATCATGCTCATTTAGCACATTGATGTCATTGATGATGTCACTTGAATATCATCTTTGATGTCCTTGGAGTTCGTCTTGGGGTGCATGGCGGTGGCGCGAGTTATGGTTGCATAGATTACCATAACTGGCGAATTTCTTGGGTTTTTGATTTTACTTGTAACCAAAAATTCCCTTTAAGAACGTTTTCCCCCTGAATCTGATAGGTTTTTGTTACCGCAACTTGACCATAACGCCCTTTTAACAACGATTTTTCACTGAATTTCAAATTGTTTTTTAGTGCACCTTAACCATAACGTCCCATTAACACTGTTTCTTCAGTGAATTTCATAGGTTTTTATGAGTGAAAATGTTTCATGTTACATCACTGTATACAAGTTATTAATTCCTCTTAACATATATGAAAACTATAAACCTCTTTTGACGAACATATTTTTTGCAACACATACTGATGTGTGCCGTTATCAGCAGCGCATGCTGGAGATGCATGCCACGGTTGAATTGCCTAAGGCATGAGGCTCGACCATGACCCCAGCCCAACCAAACCAAACCAAACCACCCCGTTATTCCCTGCACCTACCCTGCATCCTAGTTCAGTGTCCACTATAACCTCATAATGTGCCCAATGGGCAGTGCTCATGGCTTGCAGCCATGGTCAGTCTCCACAACCCATGCGGCATGGGCTTTGGCCATGCCGCATTCCCCAATAGGCAAATCAGAGCAGACATTTGTCCTTGTTGAGGGCCAGGCCCACTGCCCAGGCAGCAAAGTTATATCACTATTCTTTGCATTTACATTTTGACACTTTGGAATAAGTAAAACACAGGACCGATTTCCAAAGGCATGCTTTCAGGTCCTTGTTGATGCTCCTCATTCAAGTTTGCTGCAATCCCGTCCTGCACTTTGGGCTGCAGCCGCAAGCCGAATTTTGTTCCCATTGAACGTAGGGCTTTGGCCATGCCACATTGCCCAATAAGCAGATCAGAGTAGGCATTTGTCCTTGCCGAGGGCCAAGCCCACTGTCCAGGCACCAAAGTTATATCACTAGTTTGTGTACTTACATTTTGACGGTTCTATGTTCTTACATCGCCAGGTATTTTTTCGCAGAGTTTTTGCCGAAAATCTTTGGCTGAAAAAACTCAGCAAATTATTTTTAAAATATATCTGGGGGATCCCCCACCCTCTACTTTGCTATTATCTAGTCCCTATTTCCCATCCCTTACCCCTTATGTCCCTTTAACCCCCCATATTTGTTGATGCATTTTTGCAGGCGAAAAAGTTAGGCAAAATACTCAGTGAAAAAATTACCTGCCAATGTAACAACATCGTACTATTTTGACACTTTGGAAAATATAAAACACAAGACAGATTTGTAAACTATGCTTTGAGGTCCTTGCTGATGCTACCCGTGTATGTTTCCTGTAATCCCGTCCAGCACTTCGGTCTGTAGCCACGAGCAGAGTTTATTTTCCCATTGAAATCTATCCTGATTTCAAAAACCTTTACCACATAGCCGGTCCCTGGTGGCCATGCCCACTTTAACCCCATTGCCGCTCCCTTAGAGTCGTGGCCAGAAGCCAGATTGTCCGGGTTTAGACCTGGACAGTCTAGCCACTGGTCATGGCCACAGGCTCTACCTCAGTCACCAAAAGTATATCACTATTTTTTCTACCTACGTTATGACACTTTTAAAAAAAAATAAAACATAGACACATTTGCGAAACCATGATTTCGGGCCCTTGAAAATGCTCCTTGCATGAGTTTGCTGCAAAGCCAACCATGTTTTATTTTTGGAAAAGTGTCAAAATGTATTTACAACAAATAGTTAGATACATTCAGACTTTGCACACACATTCAAGGCTGGGGCTATAATCATTTTACAAACCTTTGTACAGATTCATCAAACAGCACCAAAGTTATAAACCATCAAAAAATGTTGAGACCCAACCTCTAATTTAGCCCCCTCTTGACAAAATCCCACCAAACTTTGCAAAAGCATTTACATTTGGGTCTATGGCCATATCCCATCCCACCCCCATCAGCCCTCACCTCACCACAGATTGTTTGACAAGTGTAATATTGTGGTTTTTAATATGTTTTCACTGAGATGTTCGTGGACTACAGGTGCAGTCGGTGGATCCAACATGGTGCCTGTTTCAAAAGTTTTGACGCACCCCGCGTTTTTACTTGATCAATTAGCAGGCGCGTATGATGTCCATGGACATCAAGCAACTCTCTGATTGGTCCAGAGGTGTCCGCGGACACCGAACCAGGAAATGAGTCTTCGGACCGGAGGCAGATATCACAATGTTTTTTCGACCTACTTTTTGGCCATTCAAAAAAAACTTACTGGACGGATTTACACCAAATTTGCAAAAGCACTCTTTCGGGAGCAAACCGTTGCTCCTCACGCAGGTTTGGTGCAAATCCGACCAGCGGTTTGGGCTGCAGGCATGAGCAAAATACTTTTGCCATTATGTCTATGAGGATTTCAAAAGTTTTGGAACCCCGCTTATAACTTGCCCCCCCAACCCCTTGACGAAACTGTACCATAATCCTTCAGAGGTGGCGATATACTTTTTTGCAAAGTTTGGTGAGGATTTGTCGAACGGCGCCAAAGTTATAAGCGCCCAAAAAGTGCTCTTCCTATGAGTTGAGCATCTTAACCATAACTAACGCTCCAATTTTTATGGTATTGATTTTTCTGCCATTTCCGTCTGTATTTACACATACTTATTTTTTGGCCTTTTGTTTCTGTGTTTATCAACATTTAGTCTTTGGCATATAAAAAGATAATTTGCAAACAATATTTTTCTGCATTTATTCTAATAAAAAATGCATTTAGTAAAGCACACATACAGCCATACAGGAAAGAAATGCTAGCTTCATTTTTTCCATAACAAACGGTTGCTCCTGTGACTGCTGCTGCTTTAAGATGTATGCTGTCAGCAATCTGAAGAACTTTTGTGCTAATTATGTACAACTTTTACACAGCATAGATAATCAAACAGAAAGACCTGTTTTTCCATTTTTATAAATAAATATAGACAGAAAGCAGAGTTATTTCCATCTGTATTTATATGTAAAAATCAGTAAAAACAGAAAACCGGAAGCCTTACCATAACTACATGGCTGGTACTGCAGGCCGTGTAATACATATTCATGTAATTGCAAGAGAATTAAGTGTGCAGGTCTAGAAGCCCACAGCTCATAAGGTCAGAGGCAGGGCAAATGGAATCATGAGGAAGGAAGAGGAAGCAAGTAATGTTTCCAATGAGGAGCTGCAAGGTTGAACTGGAGATGAACAGTTCACAATGATGGGAACGGTAAGCCAGTGCCAACCGAAGAAGTCTTTTAGGAAGAGGATGCAAATGTTATAATTTTGCTTCTCACACTGTTACATCTCACAAAGGGATTGGTTAAAGTCTACTCAGTCGCTCACGCCACACACACTCCTCCAGGATCAACCAATCAAGCATCAAGTCTAGCCGATACAAAATAAAAGAGCAGCATCCAATCAGCACCATGGGAAAGGAGATGAACTCAATGCTAATTAATTAAGAAACGGAGGTCTTGCTTTGGTCACGAGGATAGAATAAGCCAATAGGGCTAGGTATGATATAGATTCACCTAAAGTGCAAATGACAATGTGCAATCAGAGGCCAGGAAAGTGTGACTAACCTGTAACATTTGCTGTCATTTTCCCTCTGTTATTTCTATAAAAACAGCCATTTTCTGACACCATGTTGTATGTCTTTTTGATAATCCCCTGGCCTAGACTGTGTTATAATAAACTGTTTGTTTTTCTCACATCTCGTGCATTATTTTTTGGCTCTTTGGATTGATTTTCATTATTGAACTTGGGACTTGCCTTACATTTTTGGTGGGCCGTGCGGGGATCCAAGTCTCTTCCGGACCGCTGTAGGCTCCTCCGCCACACTCCTGGGCAAGCAAGGCCTGCCTGGAGAGAACAGAAGACTGCGCAAACCATGGGGAGGCAGCAAGCGCTATGGTTACCCAGAAGGCTTGTGGCCCATATAGGTTATATTATATATATCTTCAATATATATATATCCCCTATATGTTTTGATTCATTTTGTGTGTGAATAGTAACACTGATCAGTTGTGCTAGTGCTTTCATTGTGTAGAAGAAAATGAGTCTCCACTAGAGCATATGTATAAAGAGCTACCTACTTAAAGGGAGAAAATAATCAAGTATAAACATGATTGGGCGGTGGGAACTGAAGGAAATGTATTTACAGCTTGGCCTGCTAAGGGCACACATGATAAGAACATAATCCAGCACATGTACACCCAATTACTGCCCACATAGAGGGGTAAAAAGCTAAAGAAGAGAATTAGAATTGTGGAAATTGTATGAGCAAGATGAGAGAAATAATAAAGAAAAGGGGAATATTGAGTGTACAGCCACCTCCTCCCTGTTAGACAGCGCAAATATGACACAGGCTTTGACATCTTCACAGTCGGTACCCAGGCACCTGTAGAAAAAAGCAACCAGTCAGCACAGACTCCAGCACCTGCGCAGCTGACAGCCCCACCCCAACCAGACTTTATCCCTTAAAACCGGCAGCAGGGTATACAAGACCCGAAATAAATCTCCAGCTTATTTAGAAACAAACCCACTAAAGTGAGCAAGTGCGCCTAGTGAAAGGCGAGAGCCGGCAATAGTAAAACTAGAAAATAAAGCGCGTAAGGATTTAGAATCAGCGATAAGCAAGACAGAAGAGGAATTGCAAAGGGGGACAAGAAAGAGGAAGGGACCTTGCCCAAAGGTAGATGCTGAGATGTGGGCAACAGGAGAAATATTATTGAAATTGCCTAAGGCAGTGATAAAAGATGTAAAGGTAGAAACTGAAGAACCAGAGCAACAGGATGTAGAATACAAATCATTCAATCAATCAATAACTTTATTCGGCCGTATGGTCATCAAAGTACATCATAACACAATTAACACAATTAGTGCCTGGCGTGTCACGAAAAACAAAAAAGCCACTTACTTATTGGTCTTTCTCTGAGCCTTACCGGCTGGTGATTCCGCTCACGTCGCACTGCATCCCTCACGCCGTTCCCCGCCTTTCTTCTGTGTTTCTTCAGGCTGCCATGGAAAGGCAGAAGGGACTACAAGTAGTCCCTTCTCCCTGTTCCATGACAGCCTTTTTTTTGGTTTAATGGCCGCCATGGAATTGGAGAAGGGACAACGTGTAGTCCTTTCTCCCCTTCTTCCCTTGCATGGTGGCCATTTTCTTTGTTTACTATGGCCGCCACGGAAAGGGAAAATGGACTATGTTTTTATGTCCATAGCAGCCAATTTTTAAAACGTTTCTTCCGAAAAAAAACCCTCCATTAGTACCCCTGTCTAACGGGCCGGGGTAATAATGGCAATAAGCCCCTCGACTGTGGGTCATTACAGCATAAGGTAACTATGGGCTCGGGGGCATTGACTTACACAGTCTCTGGGCTTATTTCCTAATTAAATCAACAATAACAAACATCATCCATTGTATGAATACATTGTGTGCACACCCTAATACCCTACTTGTGTCCGCCGGGAATTCACTTCTGTGGTAAAGCCTGCGTTGGCAGGGAGAAGGTAATTAGCCCAATGGGAGTTTCCCTGAGGCCTGTTCCCCAATGGGACAGTGTTGGTACCAGAGAGCACAGGCCCACGGGACTAGCTTGGAGGTGAACTTCAGCGTATACCCCATAATGCGCTCTGGTTTTAATCTCTGTCTTGGCCAATTTCTGGCATCTCCTGTCAAAACCCAATATACTATTTCCCAGACTTGGGTCTCAGAAATCAATTTGAACACATTCATAAGCACTTTCCCCCTGTTGGGGCAACCTGGTACACCTCAGGATCTTTTCCGGTGTCACAAGCAGGCAGACCCACGCTGCCCGAAACCAATGGGTGCGCTTATTCACACGGGCCTCCCTGGATTCATTAGAGTGGCGGGCAGGTTTGGCACTCTGTGTAAGTATACTGCCCTTCCCCTACTAGTCCCAGATCCCTTGCTGTACATGGCAGAGCGATTCAATGGCACAAGGTATATTGCGCTATTGGACTTGCCCATAATGGGATTTGGTCTGGGCCAGCCACATTCCCCCTCCCACTGATGCTCAGTATAGATTGGGGTGCGATGGCTTTCTGAGTGCTTAATGGAGGGTACTACTCTCTCTGGGTTTTTGAAGCCAAGAACACATTATCAAGCAGGTCACTTTTTGCCTTTGGGTTTTTGTTACATGCTCTGATAGGGCACAGGCAAGCAGGGCTGGGGTTTGTATCCGTGATGTAGTCTCTAGTGCTTTGCATCCCCCTTTGTGCCCTCCTTTGAGCTGGGCATCTTCCACAAAGTCTCTGCCCTCCTGCTGGAGTAATTTTTTAATTGAGGCCAGTTCAAGCAGAACATCATTACATTTGCAAATGTGGGCTCCTGTATCCTTAGTGCCACCTCGTTCTGGATTGATCAAAAGTGTTGGCCCAGGACAGGGGAGGGGGGCTGGGCAAGTGATACAATAGGATCCCTTTGCCCCCCCTTTCACTTACCCATCCCCTTGCCCTGCACTTTGCGTTCCTGCACTTGCACGATCTGAATGACACAAGGCCTAGTCCTTGTGTTGTCGCATCTAGAAACACACGTGTACAGGCGCATTATAAATGACTTATCGTATCTTACCAATATCGAGGTTGGTGCCACCGTTGACCCCTACTTGTTCTACATGTAAGGGGGCGTGCCCAGAGGTATTGTTGGATGGCTTGCAAAGACCCTCCTCTTTGCCTATCCTTTCCTCAGGTTCGCTAATTTGAGTGGCATTCTGCCTCGATTTGGTCTTGATTTCTGTAGACAATGAAGTTTGCCCCGCTCTCCCCCCAGTCATTTACAAAAGACCCTGTGAGAGCAGAAATAACAGTAGTGTCAAGTTTGATGAGCGAAGGCTGGTTAAGGGACAATCCAGTGTGCACCGTGGTATCCACTAGGTGGGCTGTAGTAGGCAAACTGGTCGTAGCAAGTGATGGAATATCATTTGCCTGGAATTGTTCGCTTCCCATGATCACTGGTGAAGAACATCTCTCCAAGGGCCGGGGCATGCTATCACACACAAGTACTGTTGGGCTAGCCATGGGCTTTGCAGAGACCTCAGCAACCTCATTATCCCAGTCAATCAGTTCGCCTGGGCCGTCCGTGTCCCTATTGCAAGGGCCTCTGTCTCGCTTAGCGTCACTGTGCTTGGTTGGGTGCTCAGTGACTCTGCCCCCCTCCAGGGGTCGAGGCTTACTGGGATGTTCATATTCCAAAGGAATTGATGAATTTCACTAATCAATACATTGGCCTCCCCCGCTGCTTCTTGAATACCGTTGGGCAGATTCTTTCCCACGTCTAATAACGAGTGAGGGCGGGCTGTCAACAACTTTCTCCTCAAAATGAGTATTTTCCGTTTTGGTGAGAGCTGCGTCAAGGGCATTGTGGGAATTATAGGCATTTTTGGTATTGCGGGTGAGGTTGCTGGCAGAGCTGCTGTGTGTCTAATAAATATTTGGCCAATTGTTTTTGGGTTCTGTCTGCCTTTAAAAGTCATTTAGCTCCTGTTATGCCTAACGCCCAGAGCCCATAACTCAGGGGCCTAAGCTTACGCCTAAGTGTACTTGCATGTAGTTTGCCAAGTGTGTAACAAATGTGTAACTCCCCCACCCCCCTGCCATGCCGATCCCTTATACCAATGCTTGTATCCAAAGGAAGTCCTGACACAAAGCACGCTGCGCTCAGCATTCTCTCTCCTCCTCGAAGACGCGCCAGGTTCTCTTCGGCACTGTAAGAGGCTGCTTCGGGCTGCTGACTCGTCGGCTGTGTCCTTACCCAGCGGGCACCGAACATGGGGGGGTCGGGGGAATTATGAAGGCAGCAGCAGCATGAAGGCTTCTCTCCTTTTCTGTAGCAGTCTTGGCAGGCGGTGATCCCCCTCACTCTCTCTCAACAAGCTAAGTTCATGTCTATTGATTTTAATGCACGTATTTCTTCGACACTTTCTCCAAGTGTGGCTCCTGGCAGAGATTCCAAGATTTCTCATGCAAAAATTGAGCAACTCCTCCACTCGTGTTGTTCGATTTGCATTTTGGCACCCGTGGTTTTGTTTATGTTCTCATTATTGATAGGGGACTACGAGTACCAGAATGCAATGGGAAAACCAAGGCTGTGCTAGCTGCTCACAATCGACATGGGATGGTTGATACACCACTGCTTCAGCCTCATTCCTGCGGAGTATGGTAGACCAACAGTGCATGCAGCAAGTAAGGGCGCTTACTGTGGAGCAAAAATGACAGCATTGGTGGCCGTATACTGTGCAGTGAGAGGCAGCCTGATTGCTTGTGATGAAATGACAGGCACAGAGCAGTGACCAATGGAAGCCATGGGACTCTTCATGGCAACTGCAGCACACAGTTTCGCCTCCACTGAGGAGAAGAGGTTGGGTGCACCAGGATCTGGAGCAGGAAGGGAGGGGGAATCCAAATTTGAGGTGATTGAAAGTGAAGACGAGCAGGAAGAGAGTGAGGAGAATTGGAAAACTGAAGAGGATCAGGATGAGAAGACTCCATGGGAGAGAAGACTAAGACCTCGCCTAGAACAATGGCACTAGTCAGAGGGAAGAAAAAAGACAGAACACATCGTAGCCCAAGAAGGGGGAGGCAGTTCTCACTAATACAAAAGGAAGTAGGCAGATCATGGCCCCATATGGACAAGAATAATTTGATAAAGACCCTACTGCCTTTTACAGAGGGGCAGGCAGGTGGACCAATGCATTAGAAAAACACACATCAGGTGCTACTCTAGCAGTTGGAGATATGAAAAGCCTATTAGCAAACATAATAGGAGATCAGACAAACACTTTTTGGGAAAGAGAATGGTACCTAGAGGCCAGGTTAGAGGGTGATACACATGATGGGACTCCATTCAATAACTGTCGAGCCAAGGTGTGGGATGTGTTGAGAAGGACATACCCAGATAGACCCGATGTAGGTGCCATTATGGCATGCACAATGAAACATGGCGAGGAGCCCACATTGCCTACCCAGTCCACCCAAGAGGTGTGACGAGAAGAGACAGGGGAAACGTGGGAGAAGAACATACCATTCTTCTCCCAGGTAACACGAAAGGGTCTTCCCACAGAAGTGCAAGTAGAACTTGACAGAATAGTAGGTATGGATGTGAAAGGATGTAGCGAGATACAGGCACACATAGTGCATTTTTGTAAACGCAAGTGCGTGAATGAAATAGCAGCAGAAGAAAAGGCACAGCGTGCAGAAGCCAAACTAGAGCAGAAGAAATTGGCAACGGTTAGCATGGAGGGAGCATAGTAACCAACCCCACAGATGCACAAAAGCAGTCAAGACCATCACAAGAATGGACAAATCATACATGCATGCAAACATCCATCATACTCATGTACAGCCCTTCGCTCGCATGCACCCACATACACTTTTAAAAAAGGATTTTTGTTCTTACCTGCTGCCAGCACGAGACACTCCTTTCCTAGGAAGTTATCCGGCTCCCTGAGCGGCGCCAAGCTGACAGGAACAAGAAAATAGGGGCTCTCCCTGCTTCCTTGTTCCTGACATGAGCAAAGGAGCTGGGGCACCTCCATTACAAAGAAACATTTTGGTTGCACAGCGGGAATGGATCCTTCATCCCGCAGTGCAACCAGACCATTTCTTTCGGAAAGAAATCATTTATTTCTGAAGTCAAGCTCCAACTTCTGAAAGAACAATTTCTTTCAGAAGCTTCTGGAGGCTGGACTCTCCCCCAGGACATGGCATGGGGTGGCCCCCGCTCCGTGAGGGCTGCAGGTCTTCTCCCTTATGCCAGAGCCTTCCCCTATACAGGTGAGTTGAAATATGTAAGTTGAATCTACCACTAGCCTGTCCTACCACTGACATATGCCACATCACAGGGCCACAAACCCACCCTCTGGAAAACCCAAGCATTGACACGTGAGGAGCTGCCCCCCTGTGAGCCGTGCACCGCCAACACATCGCCCCCTGAAGCTGGGCCCACCCGTAGGCACCAGATAAGCCTTCTGTGAAAGTTGTGCAAGGCCCCTTTCCATTGGCCTATGAAGCGTGGCATCAAGGTGGTATCCTGTGATGAGGCTATCAGTGTTTCATTGATTTTATCTTAAAATAGATTGCTGCATCCATCGGTGGAGTTCTATTGTACTGACAAAATAAATGTGATCGATAGACACCTGGAGGCCAAGCAAGGGCTGTGTGGTGCCTTGGGTAGACTTGCTTTGGGAATAGTGAAGGTTATGCAAACGAAATCAATGCTGTTACAATGAAAAAACTGCTGCATGAAACTCTTCTGTTCACAGATTATTATTTTTAAATCCTTTATATCCTGGGACTAGTTCAAGTTCATGCACACTGTGAGCTTCTTTAATCTCCAAGCAGGTCTTCAGCACCACAGTGCCTAGGCCCAAATGTGTGCACATTGGTGACTTGATTTAGGAGTGTAATCCGGCGATGAAGGACCTCGGCCTGTAGGCAGGGCTGTGTACACGGAGAACGGTCCAACGCAAGACTGGACAGTTGCCAGCGCGGTGGGCTCCCAGTCTGAGGAAAGGCATCGATGACTGATGCTCACATAGGGCATCGCTGCCCCACTCCTTGAACCCCCAGCCCAGGCAGCTCATTCTCGGGAACAGATATTAAGGTGTGCAAGAGGTGGGAGTTCACTGATCTCGTTTACCCAACAAATTCATCTCCACAGAAATTGGCCCTCATTCCGAGTAGGGCGGTAAGGGATACCTGGCACCAGTAAGGAGACCGGTGCCGGTAATCCCTTACCGCTCTACTACGAGGTCCCTTAGCGGGTCCCTTCCTTAACGCAAGTGTTAAGGACGGGACCCGTTAAGGGACCTGGCCGCAAATAACAGGCTTGGCATATGCCGGTCTGTTATTTGCGCCCTCCCCATTCCCATTGAGCCCTATGGGGGCTCAAATGGGAATGGGGAATGGTTTGGTGAATGGGGACTTACCGGCCCCTCCAAGGTCGGAATGGACCGGTAAGTCCCCATTGAACCAAACCGGAGTCGGTACCGGTATGGGAGGCAGTCATGGAGCAAATAGCGCCATGACTATCACCATACTTGGAATGAGGGCCATTGAGTCCGGCAGGGAAATGAGCTTAGGTTCTTAAATCTGTTAACATTTTTTGATCAACTGGGCGGCTTTCAGGGGGCGTTTCTGTGGAGTTTGGGAAGAAGTCTGCATTTTGATTAGAGAGCCTTACCACTACTGTGGCTCACCTCTTTTTCTTTGGAACTCCCTCACACCTACAACCATACACCAAACACTTTTTGAGTCACACTCATGCACACAGCCACCATACAGCATACACTCACTCAATCACATACATTGCAATATTCACACTTACATGAACGCACACATACATGCAAGCATCCATCCATAAAAACACCTTTGCTCGCTCGCATGCACACGCACATACACCTAAAAAACGTATTTTGTTTCTTACCTGCTGCCAGTGCGAGGGACTCCTCTCCCAGGCAGGCATCCAGCACCCTGAACGGCGCCAAACTGACAGGAACAAGAAAGTAGGGTGCTCTCTGCTTCCTTATTCCTGACATGCTCAAATGACCGGGGTCACCTGACCTCCGTATCAAAGAAACTGCACAGCAGAAATGGATGTTTCATCCCACAGTGCAACTGGAATAATTATTTCTGAAAGAAATCATTTATTTCTGAAGTCGAGCTCCGACTTCTGAAAGAAACGATTTCTTTCAGAAGCTTCTGGAGGCTGTTCTCTCCTCCTGGACATGGTGTGGCGGGGGGCCCCCGCACCACTGTTTGGAGGGGGCACCATTACGCCAGTGCTGCGATGCTCGGCATAGTTAACCAGCAGGCCGTCAAAACCTGCCTATTAAGTCTTGTCAAGAATATAACAAGAAGACAATTTGTATTTGTATTTGTATTTATTTTACTTGTATAGCGCGCCTGGCCCAAAGGCATTTGGACGCATATCTTAGGTTACAAGGACATAATCAGTAGTTACATACAAACTAAAGGTATAACATAATTTTCACATAATTACAAAATATAATCAGCAACATTGCAAAATAATAATTACAATATAATTACAAGAACTTTACAGTGTGTTTGCAGTCCGGGTAGGAGGACAACATGCAGGAAATTATACAATGAATTTACAGCCAGTGTATTTACAAACATAGTAGGAGCGATAATGTGGGATACATGGTCAATGTGGTGCGTTAAGGCTGAGATGCTGGGTGGTGGATGTGAGTGTCTTGGGAAATAAGCAATAGTTTAGCTTTGCTCATGAAGGAGTGGATTGGGTAGTGAATTCCACAATTTGGTGGCGAGGACCGGAAAACTGGTGCCTCCAGCTGACTGCAGCTTGTATCTTGGGAGAAGGAGCCAATGTGCTTGGGCTGCTCTCTGTGGACGGGTGGACGTGTGTAGGGTGAAGCGGCTAGCCAAATAATTAAGAGCCTGTTTAGCTAGGCACTTGTGCGTGAGCGCAAGAGTCTTGAGAGAGACTCTGCAGGCAACTGAGAGCCAGTGTAGGCCACGTCTTGAGTCAGATAAATGTTGGTTTCGGGATATTGAGGGCGGCCCTAATGGGGTTAATTGGGGTAACCTGAAGCTTGTTAAGGTTGCGTTGACTGGTTCCTAGGTATAACGTGTTGCAGTGGTCCAGTTTAGACATAATAAGGGTTCTGGCGAGGATGGTTCAGTTGGCAATAGTGAGGAAGGGGAGGCAGGCAGTAATAAGTTTGCACATGTAGGCGGATGCTGATGTGACAGCATTAGTTTGTCTGGTAAGGGATAATGTGGAGTCAAGATAGATGCCCAATGTTTTGGTATCATTGGAAACCTTAATGGTGTTACCATCAATGATAAACGATTTAAAGATGGGGTCAAATCTGCTTAGACGATGATGTGAGCCCAGAATGAGTAGCTCTGTTTTATCATCGTTCAGGCAGAGCTCGGGTTGTGCCATCCAGGCCTGAATAACCAGATAGACATCACTCAGAGCTTTGGTGTCTGCCGTGTGGTCACCGGTGATGGGAATGAGTATCTGGGTGTCATCTGCATAATTAGTGTAGGTGACACCCAGAGAGTCAAGAATATCAAAGAGTGGGTTTGTAAACACATTATAGAGCGTGGGTGAGATGCAGGATCCTTGGAGAACCCCACATAGTACTGGGGAGGGTTCTGCGGCTGCAGAAGGGGAGAAGACCTGCATGGATCTATTGTCCAGAAAAGATCTGACGCAAGTGGTGGCTTTGTCAGAAAAATGGGCTGCCAATTTGAGATGCCTGCAGAAAATTTGATGATTCACCAAATCAAAGGCTGCCGATATGTCAAGTAGTAATAGTAGTGCTAGTTTTCTGTTGTCTTTAAGATCTTTAATTTGGGTTTTAAGATCGATAAGGGCAGTTTCTGTTTGGTGCCTAGGACGAGATTGTCTAAGACCGAGGAGTTTGTTGGATTCCAGATAGTCCTGGATTGTAAATAAGCAGCTCGGTCTAGTATTTTGAGCAAAAAGTGAACAGTGGTAATAGGTCTAATTAGTGGGTGTGCTAGGGTCTAGGGATGTTTTTTTAAGAAGGGGGATAACTCAAGCATCCTTAAGATTGTCTGCAACAATGCCAGTGTTAAACGAGGTGTTAATTAAGGCTGTGATGAATAGGGCGGGTTCAAGGGCTGACTCCTTAATGAGTGGAGCTGTGCATGTATTGCCCTGGCAGTTGGAGGGTTTGAGTTTACGGATAATGTTTTCTACCTCTGGGATAGAGAAAGGCGAGAAGCTGAATGGCTTATGCGTGTGCAGGAAGTGGGATGTTTTATCAGAGGGATGAGTAGGCTGTGAGGCAGTTTGAAGACAGCTTTTTTGTCATTTATTTTATATTGGAGGGTCGCGATTTTGTCAAAGAGCGCTTTTTGAATATTGGTGCACCATGTACTGTCTTTGCTACAGATGTCCGGGGGGGTTGGTTGGAGATTCAAGTTCTTTGAGAATCTTAAAGGGCTCTTTAGTGTTGGATTCAGCTTGCTGAATGTGCTTGTTATAAGTGTCCTTTTTTGTTTGAAAGATTGCCTCCTTGTAGTTAAGGGAGGCTATAATGCGGTTGTCCTTCAATTCAGATGGGTGGCTTTTCCAACGAGCTTCGGAGTTTCGCTTATCTTTGCATAGCAATCTCAATTGTGAAGTGAACCATGAGTGGAGATGTGCACGCGGTTTAGGTTTCCTTTGTTTGATTGTGGCGATCGAGTTCATGGCTTTAAGCATGATGTTTTTGAAGGTATCCACTAATATTGTGGTGTCCGTGCAAGATGATGAGGCATTATTTAATATAGGTAAGATAAGGGGGAGCAATTTCCCCCTTGTTATATCTTTTTTATTTCTAGTGAAGATTGCTGGAGCAATGTCCTGTTTGGGGCAATGATCATTGGCTATGATGTTGAAATTGATAGTGTGGTGGTCAGACCAAATGCATGGTGAATTAGTCACAAGGTTGACTCTACAATTAAGATCAGCCAACCAATCAGGGTTCTCTGCCTGATATAGGTAGTTTCAAGGATGCGATGGGAGAAGCCTAGGTCGGTGAGAGTGTTGGCCATGTCCATTGCTTTGAGATCGTTTGGATCTTGAAAGCCCATATTGAGATCTCCAAATAAGATAATCTGAGAGTTGGTGTTAGTTTTATCAGCTAGGATAGATGTGATGTCGTCTATGAAGGTAGTTGATGGTCCAGGTGGCCTATAGACGAGATGCATGGTGGCAGTTTGGTTGGGCGAGATAGATAGTTTAACCGATAGTAACTTTGCGGATGGGATCTGTTAGTTAGGGATGACTCTGAGACTCAAAGAGTTTTTGTGAATAAAGGGGACACCACCGCCTTTAGAATGGTTGGTGTTGTGATCACATCTAATGATGGTGTAATCACTAGGAATGGCAAGTGAGAGAGAGGGTCCTGATGCTGCATGTAACGAGGTCTACATGATGGCGAGGAAGTCAAGTTCATGTGTAGTAATGAGGTCTGCGATGTCCAGTGCATGTGCTGGGACGGACCTTGCGTTAACGAGGGCTCCCTTAATGGTGGTCTCATTGGTGGTAAGGGGTTTCCTTGAGTTAGTGCTAGGCGAGACTAAACAGGTGTAGTTGGTGCTGTGGGATGTGGTGCGCTCAGGGTGGTAAGAAGAGGATGAGTTCATGGTGATGTTGGAGTGGGTTGGGTGCAGGGCTGCGTGTGTGAATCTGGATTCTAATTTAAGGTTCCTAAGGTGCAAGAAACATGGTTGATTAGGTGTAGGTTTGGTAGTAACGAGCTCCAGCCACAGGGCAGGTGCATTCAAGTAATGATTTATGGCTGATGATCCTGACATAGTACTGGGCTGTGTGGCAGGCCAGTGGTGGTGTAGGAGGGAGGTGAGGGTCCAGGCTCGGGTGAAGGGCAGTTAGGGCCGAGGTAATTTCCTGAGTGTGGCATACTGAGATAATGTTTCTCAGAGAGAGTGAGCTGTATTGGTAGGTCGCTGTTGTAGTGCATTAATGTCGAGGCCAGGGGAATTAGCGTATAGATAAACAAGATAGAACGGCAATCTAGGTCAAACATAGTGAGGCGAGGTCAATGGCAGGAAAGTCTATGCCAAACAGGGGTGTACTTGTGTGTTACAATGACAATGTGGCCCTTGTCCTGTTACATTGAAATGGTGGGCAACACTTCCTCCTGGGTGTGTGAATAGGCGTGGTGCAACATGCAGGAGGACACGTACTGTGAATGCGCACCCCTGCGCAACAAGCTGAGGGACTACTGGGTGCCCCCAAGGGCATACTTACATAGAGACTCTGACTCTTAGAGCGGTGTTACTGATGCAGAAGCTAGCTTCCCTTCTACCACCTAGAAGCGCTCTGTACGGCGACTGCTGTTACTGCCAGAGTGGTACACCAATCTCACAATGGCTACCCCCCACTGTGGGGTAACAGAACTTCCTACTAAGTGGGAATTAATTTATTAGATAACCCAAACAAGCGTCAAATAGGTATGTATCACTATTGTAATCCTCATCAATCTATAGGGTGAGCTTTGAGCAAATAATGGTCCAACCCTGTGTTGACAGGTACAAATATAAATGTCTATTTTTATTACAAAATTAATTTCCACACAATACCAAATGCTACAAAAAATCTGTACATAAAATAAAAATAATATAAAAACCTATTGGGCAATTTTACACATAATTCATCAGTTGATAAGAACCGGGTCACTATGACTTGGTTACCACTAGTGTTTGAACAATTCAGCACATTTGTCACGCTATATTTCTCCAGCCCTAGTGGCAGAGAGGTACACAGAGATGTTACCAATATCTATGAGGGATGAGCCGGCCTGGGCTGTTGCTGGATGACCCTAGAGCTGGCTTGCATGCAGATTGCACCCCCCTGTCCCCCCAGCCCCGTGGGTGCACTCGCGGCCACTGCAACCTTTTCTCATATCTTTTCTTGTGATGATTGTCTCCTGTTAAGTTCTGGTTATGTTTTGTTGTGAAAACGATAAATACAGTTCTAAAAAAAAGAATACAGGTCTAAACAAGAGAGAAGATATTAATGAGGAAACCCACTATGGTATGGGCGTGGTTACGAACAGATGAATATACAAGGTCAATTGGATCATATACGCATCCATGGAGTCCTTGATTTTTCAAGGAATTCCAACCTATTTTTCTTTATGAAGACCTGGCAGTGGAGGTTTTTGGGCCCCATAGTGGCAGGCAGCCAATTCTAGGCATAAAGAAGGTTTTTTATTCCTCTGGACTTCATTAGTCAGGGTGTTGTATTTGCTGCAGGTTCAGCGCTGCAAGCAAGACTTTTTGGCATCTCAACCTGTCAAAAGAAGCCCTACCTGGGCGATCGGCACTCTTCCTGAGCATTGGTTAATGTGACCATTTCTCTCTGACACCTGATTCTGAGGTGACACAACCATCTAGGATTGTGTCACCGGAAGAAGTGGGCCTGGAGTTGGAAGTACTAGCTCAGGTAAAGATGGAAGCCAAGGAAAATGTTTCAAAGAATATTCCTCAAAACGGATTAAAGGTCAAATAACTCAATAACTATGAAAAAAATCAGTTAAAGAGAGGACATCCGAACAAAGGGTCAAACTATCCAGGGACGAACAGCAGGTAAAGAAGCAGGTCAAGAGGCAATGGCGCCCATACCGTTATTGTGAAGTAGCCCAAGCCCACTCATGTTCCAACCGAATACATTAATAGCCTATCTATCTATCTATCTATCTATCTATCTATCTATCTATCTATCTATCTATCTATCTATCTATCTATCTATCTACCTATCTATCTATCTATCTATCTATCTATCTATCTATCTATCTATCTATCTATCTATCTATCTATCTATCTACCTACCTACCTATCTATCTATCTATCTATCTATCTATCTATCTATCTATCTATCTATCTATCTATCTATCTATCTATCTATCTATCTATCTATCTATCTATCTACCTACCTGTCTGTCTGTCTGTCTGTCTGTCTGTCTGTCTGTCTGTCTGTCTGTCTGTCTGTCTACCTATCTATCTATCTGTCTGTCTGTCTGTCTGTCTGTCTGTCTGTCTGTCTGTCTATCTATCTATCTATCTATCTATCTATCTATCTACCTATCTATCTATCTATCTATCTATCTATCTATCTATCTATCTATCTATCTATCTATCTATCTGATTTACTGTTCTGTCTAATGATGGGTTTGGAAAATCATAGGGCAGGAAAAGCACCTACCTGTAAATGGAGGTATTTCTTTATGTAAGGTATAGAGAAAGATATTTCCAAGCGAACGAGATTGTGAGTTTATGAATTTTCCGGTGTGGTAATAACGTGCCGATAATTCCGTTCACCGGCACGTTACCGCACCAGTAAAGTACAAGTTTGCCGGTGGGGCACCTGATTTATCTCCAGCTAAGAGCTGGAGGTAAGTCAGGTGCCTTACCAGCCAAAATAGTTGGTATTACCAGAACCGGTATTACCAGTAAATCCCTGCATGGAGTCCAACGGGACTCCATGGAATGGGGATTAACAACCAATGCCGGCCCTCATAATCTGGCAGTAATACCGCCAGACAGCGTGGCGGTAACGGTAATACAGTTTGGTGGTATCCCGTTAAATTTACTTGCAGGATATCACCAAACTTGTAATGAGGCCCATAGTGTGTAAAGCAGGGGTTGAAATGTGGACAATAATAAACAGTTTTGATGAAGAGGCTTAGGTCTTCATTAAGAATTTAGTGGATTTAGCTCTGCTTTTTACTTCACCCACTCCTCAGGGCCCAATTACACATTTGGTGATATTTCCTGGGGTAATATTGCCACATTTGTTTACCATTACAGGTCCACATGATTTCGGGTCATGCAGGCCCTTCTGTCATTCCCCATTTGGGAGTCTATAGGACTCAGTTGGAGATATGCAATACTACCACATGCAGTATTTCCGCATGATGATACAGCATACAGTGATGCTTTTGTGTGGAGGACATTTCCTCCACACAAAGGCAAGCAGAAAAAGGAGTTTTGTTTCAAAAACTCATGATGAGGCTAAGTGCTAAAACAGCTAGTATTCCTAAATACCTCATGTTTTCCCACTACCACCGACCTTGTAATTGGGCTTTTTGTATTTGATCTTATTTATTTATATTTAAGTGCATTTGGCTATGCTAAGAAAACCTTTGCACAATACAATTCCAACATGTAAATACATTCAAAATAATGAATACAAATATCGTAAAATACCATCAACATAGGTGAATTACCAATACATGAAATCAATTAATAAAATGGTACTAACACAAAGTTAAGACAACGCTCGGCAGAATGCCTTACTTAGGTAAATTCAAATTATAAGAACTATCAAACTGCAGGCCTCAAGTGAACTCCCTCATGATGGGTTAATCAATAAAAGGGCCACTTTCCATACATGAAAAGCCACTGCAGTAATTGCCAGGGATTCAGCAGAGTATATCGTACCCCAAAAATGATCTGGCAATAAGCTGGCAGGGTGGGAACCCAAGCCATAGTAGCCCTTGCAATCATTCTCCTGCAGAGTAGCCAAAGTTAGGTTTGTGGGTAGGTGGTTTATAGATAAGAGGGAATAGTACGTTGAATTGGTTGTTGGGTTTGAGGCTGACTAAAAGTGATTTGCAGTGTCATTTGTGTGCCACAGCGATTCCTCCTCCTCTTCTGCCTTCGCTGTCAAATTGTATTGGTTTGTAGTTGTCGGGTATGGCTTTGTGAGCAATAACTTTGTAGTCGTCTGATAGCCATGTTTCTGTGAGAAAAGAGGGTGCCAGTGCCACCTTCGCTCAGGAGGTCATAGATTTCCCTTTTGTGATCTGCCATCGATTGCTCATTGAGCAGGCTGCAGTGTAGTGTGCGCTTTTTCGAGGACTTGTATTTGTGTGCTTTTTCCAGTGGTCCGATTGGGATGGGTTATATGGGTGGTTTATCGTTTGGGCTGGGCCGGTTGTTTCTGGGTGTGTGGCTTCATCACCTATCCCTTTGTTCAGGAGTTCCCGTAGGTCCTGTGATGGGTCTCTCTGTTTTGTATCGTTGTGGTTAGGCATTTGATTGTCTTAGTCACATGTTTTCCAATTTCTCATTGTGAAAGGAGTGTTGGTGGGGGTGGATTACATTTTTGCTCCGGTTCTTATTGGTGTCTTTTAGTGGTGGGTTTATGCGTTTCAGGGTTTTATGTGTTGGGTGGGTGGTTAATTTTGGGTGGCAGAGTAGGGCTTTCTTTGACATAATCTTTGCCACAATCTTTGTCCTTTTGTGGATTGATTTCTGGTCTGTCTGGTTTGTAGGTGGAGCGCTAGCGTGAGATGTATGATGTTTTAGGTCTCATCTTTGTCCGGATTTTTAATTTGCTTAATGGGTCTTGGTAGTGATTTAGAGGTGTTGATTACACAGAATTGTGGTTTTTGTCGTACAGTGGATTTGTGGTGTCTTTCCCATTCTTGCTCTGTTCT
Organism: Ambystoma mexicanum; assembly: GCF_040938575.1. Taxonomy (NCBI): domain Eukaryota; kingdom Metazoa; phylum Chordata; class Amphibia; order Caudata; family Ambystomatidae; genus Ambystoma; species Ambystoma mexicanum. The sequence goes on along the minus strand of NC_090941.1, from coordinate 560,954,050 downwards.
CTATTCTCGTTTGTTTGTTCTTGTTTTGGGGCATTGTTTTAGCCATGGGTGTCTTCTGACTGTAGTAGGTCGGTGAACTATTGTTGCAGAGTTTAGCTGTGCGTCCACTATATGAGTGATTGGCATGCAGTGTGAAAGTGTGTGAAAGCGTGAAAGGGTTTGCTGTGGTTGACAGTTACTGTTAGTTATTATCATGGTGGCTATGTACGAGTGGAGGGATCACACAACCTGCTGATGGCGGGATACCTCACGGTGTAGACTGCCTCGCTGTAGTGGTAGATTGACAGTGGCATGTACCCACATTGCCATGGCCTCGTAATGGCATGGATTACAGGGGCGTGAGCCTCCATTCTGTGGTTGTTTCACAGACACAGTCGCGAATGCCTCTCTGCGGTGGGAGATTCACAGTGGCGGAGATCCACTTTGTCAAGCCCTCATTATGGCAAAGGTTCTCTCTAGAGGAAGGCTCCCTGCGGTGGTTGTTGCGCAGTCACAAAGGCTCGTGGTGGGGGTGTCTCAAAATTCACAGTGGTAAATTTCAAAAGTGGCTAGACTCCCCATGGTTAAGATTAGAGCTTGCAGGGTTCCAAGTGGCAAAATTCAAAGTTGAAGAAATGAAGCCTCGCAGTTGGACAATTCAGGCTGAAGAATTTGAAGGGGTAAAGCCTTACAGTGGGAGGATTCATGGTGTGAAAGTTCAAAGTGGCAGAACCCAAAATGGTAGTATTCAAAGTGGGAAAATTCAAAGTAGTAAAACTTCACAGGGGCAGAAATTCAGGGAGTAAAATGTAGGGGTGGTAAAACCTTATAGTGGAAAGATCCAAAAGAAGTAGAATTCAACAGCCTTGCACTGCCATATTCGGAGGTGTCGGGTTGAAGAATTCGGATGTGGCCAAGTACCGAGTGGCAAACCCTCAGTGGCAAAATACAAAACAGCTAAACGCAGAGGTCGCAAAAACTCAAAATGGCAAAACCTCACAGTGGGCGGACTCAAGGCAGCCAAATTCACAGACGAAAAACTTTACAGTGGCAAACTTTTAAAGCAGCAATATTCAAAGTGGCCAAATATCACAGTGGCAGAATTCAAGGCAGCAAAACCCAGCGGTGGCAAGATTCGGAGAAAATTCAAGTCAGTAATGTTCAAATTGGCAAAAGCTCAACAGTACTAGTATTTAATAGCAGCACATTTCCAAGTGGCAAAACCTCACAGTGGCAGAATTCCAAATATCAAAATTCAAAATTTAAAAACCTCTCAGTGGCAAAATTCAAGTCAACAGAGTTCAATGTGGCAAAATTCAAAGAGGCAAAACTGAAAGTGGTAGGGGTTGAAAAGGTGCCAAGGTCCAAGGCTGTAAAGATTGAAAGTGGCACAATCTCACAGAGGCAGAATTCAGAGTGCCTCGGTTCAGAAATGGCAAAAGTGGTCGCATTCAAGGTGGAAAGACCACACAGTGGCAGAGTTCAAAGTGGATAAATGGAGAATAGTTGTAAGTAAAAGTCTCTAGAATGGGGCACAAAGAACCGGATTGCGCCTGCTGCAGCCATGGGATGTGTTAACCCCGCCTCCTTATGTGGTGGTTTCAGAAGAACGGGTGTTGTTTTTGTGGCGCAGTTTTTTTTTCTAAATAAGGATTAAGGCGGTTGGATTCGATTTTTGTAATCTATTGTGTGTACTCGGTTTTGAAAATCATTAAGGATTGTAACATATGCTGTACCTTTCATGCATTGATATTAACAAGGCAGGTATTGTTTTCACCGAGTAGTTCTTGATGTATTAATTAATGCGTTAATGATGTATAATTTACTGCTTAGATTATATCGTACACGGAATCCCTTTAAAGCATGTGCATGTTTGTTCCACAGCCCTAATTGTTTCTTGGCTATTTATAGCGCAACAGTTACAGCATCCACAGTATCCTAGGTAAGGAAGACTGGTTTAATAAACGCTTTGATCGAAAATCGATGCCCACGTCTGCTGTAGCTCGTTATATTATACAAGTACAAATGTAAGGCACTTTTGTAACCTCCAATGCCCTGTTCGCACAGAGAAGGGCACTCAGCGAGGATTACACTGAGCCCCATTAGCGACGACCCCTCGGTTATTTGGTCCTTGCGCAGTAGCGTGCTGCCAGGTACGCACAGGCAACCTGAGCTGGATTACGTATCTGACGGGGCGTGCGCTTCACGTCAAGGGCGCCGACCCGCCCGGTACCATGGGAGTCCGAGAACTCGCCCTTAGTGGGGACTGCGGGCGGGGGCTCCTGCAGGAACTCCCCGTGCAAAGCGGAGGCTGCACCACCAAGATGGGAGGTACACGCAGCTTACAAATAAGTCCCTTAGTCTTAAATATGTGTTTTCGATTTTAATCTGTCACATGAAAAGAGAAGAGTTCTCAAATAGTGCAAAAACATCGCCCTTCTAAGCACACACCGTGCTTAGTATGCCGCCTTAATTCACAGTAACTTCCATCGCTGTATAGCTCTCAAGAACATGTATAGGTGTGAGATCCCAGCGCTGGCAGGTACAGTGGTGTCGTGCAGTCTTGTTTCTTTGATGGGCTGGCCTAGTCCCTTAAACATGCGGGCATAACGTGGGGGTCAGAGCAAACTAAAGGATCTGTGTTTATTTTATTTGACCTTTTTCTTTAGCACGCTTCTGCAACCGGAACTGAAGGTTGAGCTTTCAAGAGCTATTGCATATTTCAAATAAAAAGTTAAAGGACACAATCGGTGGTAACACAAAATGTGGGAGCCCCCTGCGAGCCATGCTTAGGACCCCCCCCAAATCGGCAACAAATCACGGGTCGCGCCACACTCTGGGCCGGCCTAGATTACCACGCTTGCACAATACGCACAAATGTGCTGCTGCTGCAGGGGTAGGCCGCACACTGCACTAGGAGAAAGATATAAATGTGTATAAATGCATTACACAGCACACTTTCTGAGAAATATTGGCTAAAAGGCCAGTACGTTTGCAATGGTTTTGTAGGGTAACACCAATCCAAAAATATAATACATGCTAGTCACCAGCAATGCACAGGAACTTTAATTGATATAATGCATTGCTATCAAAAATGCCGTGCCACAATGAAAACATGTCCAACTGGCTGCTCAATGTAGACCAGTCTAGACATGTAATAACACATTACAGTAAAGCATGCCAGGCCACATTTAGACATACATAGACTGGTTGCACGAAAATGCCAGTCGAAGCAATAACACTTATCATGATTATTTAATCACAGATTCCCAGAAAAATATACAACGCAGCAGTAAGAAATGGCTAGACTGGCAGCACCCAAATGCCAGTCTAGCCAGATAATTACACTTAGCGGGACTGCTTTATCAGAGATGACCAGTGAAAAAAAAGTCAAGCCAAAGTAAGAAATGACTAGACTGGCTGCACCAAAATGCCTCTCTAGCCACTAAAACCACATATCATGCCTGTTTAGCCTGGACATGGATGACCATTATGATTTATCACACAATCCCCAACCCCCCTACCCCTTTCACCCCCTGCCTTAAACCCCCACTTCAGGTCCTTGGCCAAGAATTAGTTGCACATCCCTCTTCCTTGTCCCAGTGCTTACGTATGAGGCTCCCTGCCTTATAGGTAAGTACTGGGATGAGGAAGGGTGAGACTATGATTAATGAAGATTACAGGTAACTAAGCCAGTCATTACCTCCATGTCCCTCTACCTCATCCCAGTATTTGTGTATGAGTCAAAGTGTCTCATACACAAGTACTGGGACGAGGAAGACTAGGGCTATGAGTAATGAAGATTGCCAATAAGTAACCAAGGGATTAAACACAAGTAGTGTGAACCTGCTGATCAGAAGACTCATTGTCACCACTGCAACCCCTTTCGACCGCTACCCGCGGCCCATCACGGCGAAGACCCTGTGAAACCAGCCCTACTGTGTCAAGTCCACACAGACCAAGAAGAATCCTAACCCTTGACTGCATACTCAACCCGAGAAGATGGAGTAATGAAGCTCAAGCCTCAGTATCCAAAAATCACAGCTGATGGATAAAATCTATCAGCAAGAAGAAGACAGACAGCTCGGGCGCAAGTAGTATCGCAACACCTTTGATCACACTCGGCTTAAGCCCTCCACCCCCCCTTCTGAAATGTTGGCCTATGTTGACTCAGCCTGGCTGACCTACAGAACCTTTGCCAGACAGAACAGAAGTGAGAGGTCCCACAGCTCCCAAATGTCAAAATGTACAAATATCAATACAAATACATTCTTTCACATTGGTGTGTTTTAATAGTCTGAATAATATTGGTGATAGAGTACCCAGGGGTATTCTGGAAAACAATACAAATGGGTATGATCCGTAACAAGAAAGGATCTTAATGCACAAATATACAACAGCAAATGATTACTATCAGTGCGGTTGCAAAACGAGGACACAAATCAACATTCATTGACATAACATAAAAAGTCACAACAACAATGTTTAAACTATACACTGTTCATGTAATGTTTTGTCGTCGATACAACAGTGTTTCGGCCTAAAGGAGCTGTAGAGTGCAGCTAGGTGAGCAGGCCTTCATCAGGACGTGTGGTGGAAAAATGGTAGTCCCAGGGTCTCTATCTATAAAAACAACAACAACAACAAATGGAGTGCAGTGAGTGGAGGGGGACCTCGATGGTTAAAATGATAATTCAAAACAAAGCTCTCTATAGATGCTATATTACATAAAGAAAACAAAGCTCTCTAGTTGAGAAGCCTATGTCTTACCAAAGGCTTATCCAATGGCAGGGTAAGAGGGGATCCATTATGAGTATAGGAGCCCAACGGCCATTCAATGCGCCGTAAACAAAGACAGATTCGTATCTGTGGTACCTGTAATGACATGTGAGGATCTGTCAAAATGCCATCCAGGTCCTGGTATCTTAAACAATATCCTCTAAAATAGGGTAAGGGCTTACCTCAAGTGGTAAACAGTGTCTTCTACGTGGTAATGGTGGGACAATTCCTGCGCGAGTTTCTCTCCTGGTATGTCTATGGTTGACAAAGCCTGTGTGCAAAATATAATGCACGAGTGTGATAATCTGCCACTATATCGTTTTTGCAAAGAATAAGTACGAGCCCAGGACGGCTCAGAAATTTTATCCGATTGAAACAGGTTCATACTATTAAATGCACTATTATGGGCACGAACAAAGTAAACTGGCGTGTACGCGCTCTACGGAGTTAAAACAGCATGAAGGAACAAGCCGAACTTACTTCCTTGGAATCGAAGAGAAGCGTAAACTGGCGTCTGCTCTGCGAGCAGCGGTAACCGTGAAAGTGAAACCGTTGTCTAGGTGACACCGGGTAATCAAACCCGTAAGTCACGCTGATTGGCCCTGAAGTGGCGCGCCCCTGATAGGGCGTCATGGGTCCTTTGACCAATCCCCACCGGCCACGCAGACCAGGGGGCGGTGCCCTCGATCATGGTGCACCATGTACAAGAAATGCATACCGCTTAATAGCGTAACCACGACCGAGTCGTGCCTCAGAAAAAGAGTGAAGGAAAACCAATACGCACATAGACCATGGCGGCCTTGTCAAAAGGCACGCAGTATTGATCGGCAGGCACGAACAGTTACTGCGACAAGTATGTCAACTCCCCATGTTCCTCAATGTGTCTGTCCCGCCCATCTGCCAGGGTGTGTCTAAATAAGCCTACTAGATCATGCAGTGTGGCCGGGGCGGGGTTGATATTACAAGCTAAAGCCAGGGAAGTAAAACATTTTGTTTTGTTTACTCAAGTATACCCACCTGGGTCTTTCAGGGCTCTGCCAGGTGCCCTAATATTTAAATCAGACAGAACAGAACACAGATGTTAAACGGGACCTTGGTTTCGCTGTTAACAAAGGCCTAGCAATTACTAACGTAAAGCATTTTACTGTTAGTACCTGCTTCAAATGCATCATTCTTTAGGAAATTGAAATCTTGATATGGGTTTAGTACCTCCATGCCAGGGAAGAGATTGGAAGGGTAGAGAGGGGATAGGAGACCGCTTATTCTCACAGCAGTCCATAAATGGGTGCTTTCAGACTTAATGGAGAGAGTTAACTTCTTGTAGCATTGAAGCTGCACTAGAATAGTCTTATTAGAATACATAAAGAAGTTAGATGCCCCCACACAAATAGGGTTGCCCCTCTCCCACCCCTTTGAAGTTGCACCTCCACAACATTTGAGGGGTTAGCACCCCCCCGAACTGTAGATTTCGTTGTGCCCCTGAAAACAAGCACACAAACCATTCACCATACACGTGTACCCTTTCACCATACAGGCTCACCCAGGCAGCCACCCATACATTTAAGTGTGCAGCCTTTCACCATACAGACACACACACCCAGACAGCAACTCATACATTTAAGTGTGCACCCTTTCACCAAACACTCACACAGGCAGCCAGCTATACATTTAAGTGTTCACCCTTTCATCATTCAGGCACACCCAGGCAGCCACCCTTACATTTAAGTGTGCACCCTTTCACCATACGGGCACACCCCTCCAGGCAGCTACCCGCACATTTAAGTGTGCACCCTTTCACCATACACTCACACAGGCAGCCACCTATACATTTAAGTGTGCACCCTTTCATCATTCAGGTACACCCAGGCAGCCACCCATACATTTAAGTGTGCATCCTTTCACCATACTCTCGCCATGCACACCCAGCCATTCATGCATTTAATTGTGCACCCTTTCACCATACACCCACACAGGCAGCCACCTATACATTTAAGTGTGCACCCTTTCACCATACACTCACACAGGCACCCACTGATATATTTAAGTGTGCACTCTTTCACCAGACACTCACACAGACAGCACCTATACATTTAAGTGTGCACCCATTCACCATACAGGCACACCCAGGCAGTCACCAATACATTTCAGGTGTCCACCCTTTCCCCATACACTCGACACACACACCCAGCCACCCATACATTAAATTGTGCACCCTTTCACCATACACTGACACACACACACACATCATGGGGTTGAGGGGGGCCCTATTACTTCAAAAAGAAATGGTTTCTTTTTGAAGTCACTCTGAATTCACAAAGACATTATTTCCGTTAAGGACTGAACCATAATGGAAATAATTTCTTTATGAAGGCATAGTGACTTCAAAAAGAAAGTATTTCTTTTTGAAGTCAGAGAACTCACCCCACCCCATGACATGGAGGCCTACAGCCTAAAGGCTTCCAAGTTATGGGGTGAGGGGAGCCTTCAGACTTCAAAAAGAAATCGTTTATTTTTGTAGTCACTCAGCCTTCATAAAGAAGTTATTTCTGTTATGCTGTATCAATAATTTCTTTATGAAGGACAGGACATGTGGAGCTGGGGCTCCCCGCACTGCGGGGGCCCCCGTTACGCCAGTGGACACAGTTCAACTCAAAATCCCTTCTATCCAGAGGATAAATTATGCTGAAAAAGTTGGGGGGGTGGAACGCGAGAGCTGCAGAAAAGTTGCGAGGCAGGTGAAAAACAGCATGAAAATGGGCAGGGTGAAAGAAGGACCTAGGGCAGAAAAAGGGGCAGGTGATTTTGGAATAATGTAGTGTGTTTTCAGGTCAAGGGTCTTTCTGGTGCTATGGTTGTGTTAGACCTCCAATAATCTTTGGCAAAATGCAGCTCAGCAGGTTGAGCACCTGTGATTAACATGCAGGTACAGTAATGGGCTTGCGCCCCAGACAATGGAAGATCTAGTAGGGGAGGACAGTGTGAGGAACTGGCAGTGGTGCTCTGATAGATGGTGTAAGGGGCTGTCACTGGTTCACAGCGTATGGCGCCTGCACTGCTGGGTAATGTGGGGATCTGGTGTTGGTGGGACACTGAGGAGCTGCTGTGCAACATTACGAGCTGACAGTTGAATTAGTAATTCCTCCTAGAGCTCATAGAAACAAACAATATTTCCATTACAAATAGCTGACATGTTCAAAGTACATTGACAAAAAAGGACTCATTTTGTTGCATTCTTATGTTATGAGAATGCTAACATTATACAGATAGTATGTAAATAGCATCCGTCAGCAACAAAAACGTTCTGAAGTGCATGTGATTGGTTGCTAATATTATAAATGGGGCAACATTTATAGTCAAAATATGATTTCGGCTTTTTTTTGCAAAGTGTAGACTATCCATTTCATCGCTTTTATGGACTAACAATTTTGGCCGATAGGGTGCAGTAAGAGAAAAGGATTTGCCCAGGATCATACACTTTCATTACGTAGAAAAGCCCAGTCTGAAATGTGGGCTTTGACTAACTACATTTCTTCTTAGCTCTGGTTTGTAAAACAAATAAACAGATCAGACATATATATGAATCCTTGTAGAAATACATTAAGCAAAAGGTGCATCATCATGGCTTTATATTCCCCCATTCAGAATGGAAGTACACAAGTAATGTAATGTTAACCTTTTAAAGAAAAATCATTCCCCACTTCTGCAACTTAATTTGAAGGCTTAAAGAAACACAACATGCAGCTTGTGATTATGCACAATGCAAAGAAAATGTAAAGTTCCAAAAGAGGGAAAAAAAATCTTTTTTGTCCATGACATCATGGAAATACATTAGTTTAAAAATGGGGCAAGGGGTGATTTGTTTTACTCAATTTAAGTGCCTTGAGAGAAGATGAAATTGTATTGTTGGAAGATGTCTGGGGTTTTTCTAAAGCAAAATCCCCCCGCACCCCTCCCCATCAGCTCTTATCGACCAACTGTTGACATTCAGTTAGTGGGCTTGCCATCATTCATAGCTGCAAAAGAGCTGCTGTTTCAAATGTGTAGACAAGTTAAGGAATTTGCATAGCCCTTGTCGAGAGGCAGATGAATATGTCATTCATCGCGCCTGCCCCTGCCCCTGCCCCGCCTCCATATCATAGAAACAGAGGACTACTTTATTTATGGCGTTGGCTCCTTCCCCGCCACTATATCGCAAGTACGAGAGACGCTATTCACTAAGACAACCCTACCAACCTTATCCTGGAACAATAGAAGAGTTGAATCTGCAAACTCTAGAAAAAATTAACACGCTGTAACTGAAGATAATGAGAGCAACTGACACACGTAGGTACAATAGACACGAAGCAAACATGCACTTACTGTGAAGAAACACAGACACTAGGTCAAATGTGCATTTAGACATGAAGAATGTTACCTGCATCCAATAGACATTAGCCACATGATATAATCAATATATTTGCTGAAACGCAAAAGATGAACAATACACATAAATAGCTTGCTGAACGTAGAAACACAACATTAATGAGGGGCCATCTTGAATAAAATAGACAGCGAAGCCACGTTAGAGTGAATGGGAAGCCTCAAAGCTGCAGGGAAATTCTACTTGTTGAAGTAGCTAAAATACAGACACGTGCAGGCCAGATCGTGGCTGCACAGCCCCTCTCCAAGGTTACGGAGTGAAAAGGGAGGTCTGCATAGCTCTGAAGGGAACAGAAGATAATAATTCCCAAGCATAAGACATATTTCTCGTAGATTAAGTAGTGCACAAACAACCTTTGAAATCCAAGTGCCCATTGATTAAAAGCTCAATACTGTATGAGGAATAGCTCGACCAAATCTCCAGTGGCCGAAGAGAATAATAGCACCGGTATTAATATGAGATTAAAAACCTAATAAAAGTCTAGCATAATAATTCAAAACATGGTCATCACACATTTAACTTATAATTGGAGGACAGTGTCCATTCTTTCCTTAACTCTAGACACTGATAGGCACCTGCCTTCACTCCCTACAAATTCTCAGAATGAGAAACGCCGAACAAGACACATTTTAAAGCTTGATACTTGGCCTGTGGCCTAGGAGATACGGGATGGTGTCTTATTTAATTGGAAGAAGCAGCTTCTTGATGTCACTCGCCCTCCCACTACTTATTGCTCATATAGATAGTCATATCCAATGAAAACCCTAACTCCTATGTATCATGTATGTAGACGGTTCCCCTAATCAATCCCATCGACCCGTAGGTTTTTGTAGTCAAGATTACAGTCTGACGTCAGTGGTGATGTATTTTTGGTTTGAAGAGAGGGTCCCTGGAATGCCCCACTTGACCTCCCTAAAGCATGACAGTCCGAAGAGTCAGAGATGCAAGATGCCAGTCCCTGTTTGGACAGCCCCCAGGAGGGCCAGTGAAAAATACATATGCAAACAGATATTCGTTAGCCATTCAAACCTTATCCAGCTAACATCATCATGGATACAGGTGCACCAACACTGATTATGGATCCCGATGCATCAATGGACACGATCGACTAATGACAAATATCTTGCAATGCTGATGTCATTAGAGACAACACGGCCCTCATTCCGAGATTGGAGGTAAGTACCGGGCTTTACCGGCATGGCGCAAAGAACAAGTCCGATCTGGCCTCAGACCGCTAATTGCGGGCCATTACGACTTTGCGGGCACAAGCTTTGCGCCATGCCGGTAAAGCACTTAGCGACATGCCGCAAAAGGGCCCGTAAAAACCCTTAACGGCATGATGCGTACCGTAAGTAACAATACCGCCATGGAAATAGCGGTGTCCGTAAATAACGGAGACCGTAAATTACGGACACAGCTAAATAACGGAACCGGAAATATCGTCATTGCACAGGAACGGGAAGGAGCGCAGCGGCCATCTTTCAAAACACAATCCATTGCCATCCTCATCAGGCAGCACCTGTGGGAGCATTCTGAACTACGGAAAAGGCCATCACACCCTGCAGGAATGCCAAAAGCCCCGAAGAAGTCAGCAGACCGGCTCCGCAAGCAGCGATTTAGCCCGGAAGAGCTGCAGGCCAAGGTAGACACCCTGGAGGAGCACGCTGACGTCGTGTTCAGCGGGGACATGCGCCGGGAGGCGGTGCTCTGTAAAAAGAACATCTGGGCACAAGTTGCCGAAAGGGTGAGCACCCCCAGGGACTGCCGCAAGTGGTGGGATGACTTGCGGGTGAGGGTGCGGAGCATCCTCTCCGCCAACCGGAGGCAGGCACAGCAGACTGGAGGGGGCCCAAGTTCCCCCCTGAAACTCACGGCATGGGAGGAGACATGCGCTGCACTGATTGGGATTGCATCCATAGAGGGAGTCGCCGAAATGGAGTGTGGGGCACCGTCGTCTGCTGATGGAGGTGAGTGTCCAAAGTCAACACCGCCAATGGCAATTACATGAAAAATACACACCCAAGGGCCGTCCAAGGCAACTTGTCATGGTGCCCCCCCCCCCATCCAAATCATGCTTAGCCAACTGCCACCCAAGCAAGTGCCAAGTGCAAGTACATAACGCACATCACACATAGTGCATAAACTGGCACATCCCATGATGCACACTGTGAAGCTGGGTTGGCAGTGTGCAAGCCAGACTGCACAGTACCAGGCCAGGATGAGTGACTCCGACACCTGCGTACATATCAGACACATGTTGCAACACCCCAAAGGCCAAAACCCCAAATGACTGAAATGTGAATGCAGCAATTAATGTAATTAGTGTCTCAAACAATCACTCATGCCCTCTCTCTCTTCTACCCCCATAGGCAGTGAGCATGAGAGCGAGGAGGCCGGGACGAGCCGTCCAACCACCTCGAGGGGCAAAGGCAGGGTCCGCCGCGTACCAGCCCGGAACGACACACCCACCCCGGCTCCTCCAAGACCCATGGAGGGTGCACCACCCCCATCCCTCCCTGCATCAGCGCCTGCCACAATGCCCACCCCAAGGTCAGAGGAGTCGAGCATCGCTGGGGAGGTGGCAGCCATGGCCCCCCTGGAAACTGTGGACAGCCCCTTGTCCATCTGTGGGGCATTAGAGGAGGACTTCTACCCCACCGTCCACACCCCAGAGCCCAGCAATGTCCCCCAGGTGTCGTGCAGTGACTCAGGGGAACCTGACACACCTGGCCGATGTGCACGTGGCGAAGCACCGGGAGGCGCCAATCTCGTGCCCAGTCCCCCAGTCGAGGCCCTGTCAGGGCATGTAAGCCCGATCCCCTGCAGGGATGAAACCCCGTCACTGGATGCACTGCATGCGGCACAGCTCACTGCCCTCATCACTGAGGTGATGGAAGACAACCGCCAGGGCAGGGTGGAGTGGCTAGACGAACTGTGGGCAATGCGTCAGGTGGTCACTGACAGTACGAACCGGTTATGCGAAGTCCTTGGATGCTTTGCAGATGCCCTTGAGGCTGCGCATCCCACTCAGCCACCTCAGCAAGAGGACACCCCCTCATCCAGTCGCTCTACCCCGTCAAGCCCACTGCGACGTTCTCTGCGTTCTCTGTGCCGCCGGGACATGCCTCCCCCGGGCCCCGGGAGCATGGAGTAGTTGGCATAGCTACCACATGTGGCCTTGATGGTCACAATGGGGCTACTGTTGCGGAGTTGGGGGGGAGGCGGGTGGGGTTGAGGGTTTGTTGCAGAGTTGGGGGAGAGGGGGGCGGGGGGTGAGGGTTTGTTGCAGAGTTGGGGGGTGGGGGGTGGTGGTGAGGGTTTGTTGCAGAGTTGGGGGGAGGGGGGTGGTGGGTGAGGGGTTGTTGCAGAGTTGGGGGGAGGGGTGTGGGGGGTGAGGGTTTGTTGCAGAGTTGGTGGGAGGGGGGTGGTGGGTCAGGGTTTGTTGTGGAGTTGGGGGTGGGAGGTGGGGTGGTGAAGGGAATGTTTACACTTATGCATTTAAATTTGCAATACACCGTTGGTGTCGCAAAGTTTAACCTGTGTGGACATTCATCCTTGAGCATGTGTATTATGATGTCTGACAGTGCATGGTCTACAAGTATCCACACACCCAGGGCCCTGTGTGCCCATGTCACGCCACCCTCTGCTGACTTGTGTTTCGGTTTTGATGTCCAATCAATGTTTGCCACACGACATGTCCCTCCTGTGCACCGGCTCCATGATGCTGTCTTGCCCCTTCCTCCTCCTCCTTCACTCCATCTTCATCTGGTGTTAGCAGTCCCATGTCAGGGGACAGGGCCACGTTCCAAGGGATGCACATTTTGTTCTGCTTTATACATGACATGGGGGTCTTGGACACCTACACATTGCAGTAGATGGGTCCCCCACCAGACCAGCTTCCGCAACTCATATGTGCCTTATGTAAGCCAAGTGGCTGCTTCACCTCCAAGCATGCATGGGTATGGGCAGTATTGTAGGCCTCCTTAGGCCTGTCCTGTGGGTTTCTGACAGGGGTCCTGTAACATAGTGTCAAGGGACAGCCACCAACACCTGCATGTCTGACATGGCAGCAGGTCATTGATGCCCATACGCACATGTCCATGGATGCATTTAGCCCATTCATGGCCCCAGTATGTGTCCTGTGTAATGGAATGCTGTAGGGGGGAGCATCTTCAAGATTGGCTATGAACAAGGGCACGCACATCTCGTGGTACGTGCTTCATTGATTCATGCAGCATTCTTGAGGTTAGATCCATGAAGTGCTGTGTACTGTGTGATTCCGTAGTTGGGTGTGTTGGCTGTAGTCAGTGGCATATTCATCATACTGCTCTGATCCGTACTATGTTGAATTCCACCACTCCTATGGGTGTGCCGAACTGGTGATGTGGTATCCCTGCTGCCCTCAGTTCAATCCACTCCCAGGGATGACTCTCCGGTGTGGTGACATGCTGCAGGTAGCCACATTCTGCATATGCAGTGTGTCTTCCTATATGCCCTCACGGTGTGTGGGGGCCGCCAATGAGTGGTGCAAGTGTTGTGGGATTTGGCCTTGTCACATGTGGGTTATGTTGTGTTAGGTATGTGCCTTACTCCATCAATGTGGGAATCTGTACTCATGTGCCGTTACACTGGATCTGTGGCACCGTGTTTGGTGGGGTGAACATCGTGCACTGGCGTCATCATTTCAACCCAGTTTGCTTATGCAGGCACCCACTTCATGGCACCAATGCACTGGCATGACACAGTCAGACGACTCACCAAGCAGCCAGGCACGTCATCCTGCATGTCGCCCCATGCGGCAGGGTAGCAGGGAGTTCAGCTGGCCCATTGAGTAATGAGTTGGTCCTGGATGTCAGGCCCACCCATGTTTGATGTTCTTGCTTGCATTGCATTCCATCTGCACGTTGGTGGAGTGGTATTGCTTGCGGTTGCGATACGCCACCTGCATGCCATGCAGGTCTGCCTAATCCACGTGGGTGTAGTCAGGGGCACCCATGTAATTTGGCATGCCTGCCAATGCATGGGGGGCAACATTTGTGTCGTATATCTCCTGAGTAGTCCATGGTAGGGATTTGTAGCCCCTTGTGTGCTTGAGGAGGTGATCCAGCACTTGGTTCTGCGTCCGTCAAATGGACGGTTGTGATATGCCATGGATGGGCCCCACTGTGTGCTGGTAGGTGCCTGTGGCATGGGTGTGGGGCACAGGCACCACCTTCAGTTGAGCGGGGATAGCGGTGTGTATTTGTATGATGCTCACTTATCTCGTAATTTCTCAGGCCAACTATGGTGGTGATGGTGTCACAGTCAAGCTGGTAGAGGGTGTGTACCTGCTCAGGGGTTCGCTTGAGGGAACGGACCTGATGCGTGGGAATCGGGGCGGCTGGGATGGTGACGGAGGCTGCACTGGTGCTGCATGCTGGGCCTGTCTCACCCTCCTTCTCCCGCTGTGTCTCCGCAGTAGTGGGGCCTGGTGTTGTTGGTGTTGTTCTTGTGGTTGTGCCCTTGCAAGCAGGGCCTCCTGCTTCATGTACTGCTACCACTATTGGTATCATCTTGGTGTGGGAGGGGGTGTGGTGTGTGGGTGTCGTCCTTTTGTGCTGTGGCAGACTGCATTGACTACACCTGTGCTGATTGTGTGCACCTGTGGCTCTGGGAACTACTGCTCAGGGTTCTTTACTCCTTCTCTGAGAAGCCTGTATGTACTCCATGCCGGTAAGGTACTTTACGGGCTTAAGGAGGCCGTTATTTATGTGTGTGCGTTCCTTGTGATCAGCTCCGGTTTACGCCATGCCACTAATATCGGCACGGTGTGTCGCGCGCGCGACACAAGACCGCTATTTACTGCATCGTACTTTGTGATGCCGTAAATAGCGGTCTGGTTGGTTGGAATGGGCCGTAGCGGTATACGATGCCGGTAATCACTTACCGGCATCATTTTTCCCTTTACTCCAACCTCGGAATGACCCCCCATGACATAGTAATGTTAGCCATGAAGCACACTTGCATCCACGCGCAAAGTTCCATGGACACGCACTGTGAGAAACCCCAGGGTGTTCTTCCGAGTAGGGCCCTGAAATGCCTTATCCAGGTGGCCAGGACACGGACATCACTGTTGGATCTAGTTGCTGGGGGTGGACCAGTGGGGAAGGATCACCTGGGTAGGGGCACTCAGGGTTATGCTCGGGAGAAGAATCCCGGACAGGGGCGGTATTTTGCCGAGGTTGAAGAGGTGGATGACATCCCGGAAGCCTTTATAGGATATAATACCTCTACCACGCTTCCTCCAATTAGATCTCACAGGCCCAGATCCAACAACCCCTCCATACATAATCAATCCTCTAAGGTCCCAAACCTGGTTACACCCAAAAAGCATAACTCCCGAATAATTGTTTCACCGGTCTCCATTGGAATACTCCCCATCCTTCTTCTTCTCGTCCCTCTGATTATCATATTCCACATTCCCAACCTGATTGGACAAAACACAAACCCCACTATTTCTGCGTACTCTTCCCTCTGATTGTTATCCTTCGAAACCCAAATCTCCTATGACAGAATACTACTGTTCCCACAATCCCCTGTGTTCTGTTCTGCATCCCGGTCATTCTCGTCCATTTCACAAACCTTCCCTGTCCTGTCCCGTAGGATACTTTGACATTCCAACCCCCCACCCTTTGTCCGACAGGAACACATTTACACATCCAAGACACTAGAACTAACACTTTTGTGAACTTTGATGAAAACCAGACTACTATGCAACTTGTGTATCCTACATGTCCCAACCTGATGGTCAGGCAAAGTCAGGCAACTGACTCGAATCACACACCCTTGACTGCCCTTCCTTTTCCCCACAGGGATAAAAGGTGGAGCAAGAGAGTGCAGCACGAGCAAGGTGAGCACGGCAGACAGCACGACGAGACGGCTGTCACACAGCAGTTTAAGAGAAGAAGAAAGGCGGCAGGAATCGAGAGGGGTGCAAGGAGTGAACTGACTTTGCACTTTTCGTCCCAGACCCGCAGATCCTTCATGGAACAGAACCTAAGACCGTGAACAATAGCACAAGTGTCTTGCAGCAGATGTCAACGGTACACAGATCAAGTTTATATCGATAAGCAGGAGCGCAGGAAGCTCCCACGTCTGTGGTACCGGCCTTAACTCCCGCAAAGCCAAAAGCCAAGTGGTTCATCAAAGCTGGTGAGTCGAGGGGAGAATCGATAAGAACCGTGCTGTGTTGAGTGGAAGAATTGCAAAGTAGCAAGTTTGAAACAAGTTCAAGGAAATGTGAATTAACTGTTAAAGTGAAAAGGGGAGACCAGCTGCAGAGGGAAACCAACACCACGTGGGTGCTAACTCAAGAGAATCTTGCCGATCCCCATCTCAGAGAAACTACTGATACCAGCAGGCCATAGGAGAGCCAGCTGAATAAGTCAAAGTGGTCATGCTGAGGCTCACGCAAAATCCATGTACAATCGAAAGACTTTGATCTACAAAATTGAGAAAGTAAGGGAAGTGAATCCTACATGATGAAAGTAAAAGGGGAAAGTGAATCCCGTGAACATTGAAAGTGAATGTGAAGTTAGGAGGGGACAGGACGAGGTACACTGTCTTGCTGGTCATTTTGGAATCCGAGCCCAATGGAGGGGGAAACCAAGAGACACTGTAAGACAGGAGAAGTACACTCTCCCGCTTGTCAAAAAAGGGTCATCGCCCGGAAGAGGGGGACCCAGTGGTGAGCCGTTATCACCCTGATCACGTGAACCTGAGAAAGGGAGATTCACAGTGAACTGTGGAACAGACTTTTTGTGAGAACCATAGCAGAAGACTTGTTGAAAGCCATAGGGAACTCGACAAAGGGAGGCCAGCAGTCGAGACGGATCTGAGCCCGAATAAGGGAGATCCAGGGGTGAAATCATCACTCAAAACCCAAAAAGAAGAGGAATAGTTTTTGAAAGGTCAGCCCAGAAGAGGGTGAAACCATCCCCCGACATGAACTTCAAAAAGACTTTGTGTTTGTTTTGTTATTGGATACATCAGGCCCTTGAAGGCAAGAGACTTTCACAGGAAACGACACTTGGCCATCGACGGTCCTGTGAACTGCCATTGGAACTGTCATCTTGTGCTGAAGAAGCCCGAGACTGTACTATGCTCCAGGCTCTCATCTTACCCTGCGTGTAAAACGTGGGGAAGGGAGACCCAAGCCACTGCATCCTGACATTTTATTTGAGAACACTTATTTCTTTTCTTGAGAAATATCCCACACCCTTTTTAGTATTTGTTGTAAGGTTTGCCAACAGGTTTCTTAGTATAGGCCCCTTTTATTTGGCACAACACCACAAGGACTGCCTTATTTTTCATTTGGTGGTTGACGCTTGCTCCCATCTTAGATTTAGGTTTAGAATAGTTGTTATTCCAACCTCCATACAGAATTCATAGTTCAATAAATACCCTTGAACTGTGATCACTAGTGTCTGTCTTACTTGTTGTCACCATGAGTTTTTCACATATGGTGTCAGAGTGGGATTTGATCCAATTGACAATAGTTGGAGGTCCCTGTCACTAGTAGAAAACCCCAATAAAGACAAATCCTGTCAAACTCCTTTTTCCCTAAACGAGGAGAGGTTAATGGAGAGCATAACACCACCCCTCACACCACTGGTACAGAAAATGGGAGTACAATTTATCCCCTTGGTCGCTCAAGCTATTTTCCCCGACCGGAACACAATAGAGGGTAACAGTTATCTCCTCCCATGTCCCCAAGACACTCTAACACCATGGAGAGATAAAATCCTGGTCTCTTTAGGTCTAAAAATCAGTAACCTCGCCTCCTTAGCTGTATATACAATACCCTACAGTGAAAGGGGCATGGGGGCATTTCCCCTTCTTTCTTGTGGAGGTGAAGTAAAATGTATCTTACTTAATTTCTCCTCAACTCCAAGAAATATTCCACTAGGTGAAATCATGGGAACAATCAGATATGTGACCTCCTGGAATCTACCCCCGCCCCCTCCCCCCCTCCCCCGAGGGAACCCCTTAATAACCAGGAGGATTGGACCATCAGTTTCTTACTCCGGAAGACCAAAATCCTCTGACACTGCTGGAGGGAGAAACCTTAATAGATCGTCACCTCCCTTGGCAACAGAAATACAAAATCCAGTCACTAGAGAATTTACTTGCGACCTTGTTCCAGGCGAGAGGGACAGTGGTGCAGGATACCTCCAATTCCCACAGCTGTAGAGCAGAGAAGAAGGTAAATGTGGGGGAGGAATCATCAGAAAGAGATACCAACAACCCTTATACAGAAAATAAGATCTCGGAAACCCACTATTCAGAGGGGAAATAGAGGACAGACAAATAAGTGTAGGGGTAAGAAACTCAAGGGGAAGATTACACAGGGAACCTTATGTTAACAAAGGGGAACAAAGCCTAGAGACCCTGACACTTAAGAACGTTTTTTTAGCCCCCTGGAGAAAGATGAGGGAGGATCAACATCCGATATATCTCTGGATTTATCTGAAATCTCACACCTTGAAACATGCTTTTTCTGTGGAGAAAGAGGTCACAGTAAGGAAATCTGCCCAGAAAGGATAGAGGAGGAATTAAGGAACACCCCAGAAAGGGAGAGAAAGATCCAAAGAGAAAGAGAGGTAGAATAACTTTTTAAAACCTTTTGTTTAAAAGTATCTGCTCTTTATGCCTTCACTAAGTTGTCCCTTCATTTCTTTACTCTTGTATAGGCTACCATAGGAGGACCTGGAAATAGTTTGGACAATTGTGCATCAAGTCTAGTAATCTTACAGTTTTTCTTAAGTAGTCTGTCGATTTGGGGGCGCACTGTGTTGAAAATGTCATCAAGTGTATTAATGTAGGTTCACTTTTCTTTTCTTTTGGTCAAACAGGGTAGCTCTGGTCTGTAGAGCAGTCCTAGCTTTGGCTTCTGTCAAGACAGATTCAGGATACCCTCTGGTTTTGAATCTCCCAGTCAACATGTTGGTTGCCTCAGTGTAAACATTGTCATTAGAGATCATTCTTTTTACTCTTAAAAACTAAGTGGCAGGTTATTTTTCAGACGTTGAGGTTGGAAGCTAGTGCTGTGTATTGTATTGTTGACATCTGTTGGTTTGCAATAGATGGATGTTTTCAATTTATTGAGACCTGGAGTCACTTCAACATCGAGGAAATGGAGACCTGGCCATCCTACTTCCAGTATAAATTCAATTCTTGGGTGGCATTTGTTGAGGTATGTAAGAACGGTCTCTAATTCATCTTTGGGGCCTTTCCATATCCCAAAGATGTCATCTTTGTATCTCTTGAAAAGGGCTATGTTATCGGCCCATGTTTGATGTTCAAGAATGTGGTGTGATTCGAAGGCAAACATAAAGTTGTTAGCTTAGGCTGGGCCCATGGCCAAGCCCAAGGATGTACCAGATATCTGGATATAGCATTTTTTGTTGAACCTAAATAAGTTATAATAAAGAATCATTTTTGTCAATTCTAGTGTGAATGCTTTATCAGATCAAAAATATTCTTCTTGTAACAATACCCATTTGACGGCATCAAGTGCCTCACTATATGGGATAGAACTGTGAAGACTCTGTACGTCTGACGTAAATAGTGTCCAGTCAGGGTCAGAAAAAGTTAAATCTTCCAGTGCATTCAGAAAGTGTGTTGTGTCCCTGAGATAGGTCGAGGTTTTTCGGACTATAGGTGTAGCAGTTTATCTAAGAACTTTGCACTGGGGTCGAAGATACTCTCAGTATCTGCCACTATGGGCCTAAAAGGTGGTTGAACCAACAATTCAAGTCTAACAGACAGGACAGACAACCTAGAAATAACAGTAGAAGTAGTAACCAAACTAGTGATACCTCCAGCAGTGGAAAAGAACAAACCACACCCTCATTGAGTACAAATACACTGATACCAGCAACACAGGCACCCAATGGGGCATGTGAGAAACCTGAGAGTATTCTCTGAAGCAAACCCTGAGGAGCCCTTATTCAGGTGGCCAAAGTAAGCTTGACATACTCAGATCCCAGCCCTGGGGGCGAAAGAGCAAACGGGAATCCCCTAGGTAAGGGAGTCCCAGCTTTTCCTGTTTGACTCACAAACCCTACCAATCACGTCCCTCTGATTGTCATTTTCTGAACACCCAATTCACTATGACAGAACACTACTGTTCCCACAATCCTCTCTGTTCTGTTCTCCATCCCGAACCTTCTCGTCCATTTAAAAAACCCTCCAAAACCTACCCTTCCGAGATCACTCCAAACTCAAATACGAAGGATATGATTCCATATCACACCTCTTTCCCTTCCGACTCTGCAGGATGCTCTGACACTCAAACCTTTCCCTTTTCTCACACAAACACTTGCGCACATGACAAACGGACTTGTAATAAAACCTATTACCTGACATGTCCCATCCCCAATGTCGGCAAAGTCAGGCACTTAACCTGAACCTCACACACCTGACAGCCCTTTCTTTTCCCCACAGGGATAAAAGGTGGAGTAAAAGAGCACAGTACGAGCAACACGAGCACGGCAGACAGCACGACAAGACGGCTAATCAGGCGTGGCAGTTCAAGAGAGAGAACAGTGGTAGAAATCGAGAGGGTGGCGACGAGAAAAAGTGACCTTGCCCTTTTTGTCCCAAGCCCGCTGACCCTTCATGGAAGAGAGCCTAAGACCACAAACAATAGCACAAGTGTCTTTCAGCAGGTGGCAACGGTTCATGGGGCAAGCCTATGTCGATAAGGATGAGCAAGGGAAGCTCCTGCGAGTGTGTAACCAACCTTGACTCCAGTGAAACCGAAAGCCAAGCGTTTCATCAAAGCTGATGAGACGAGGGTAGAACCGATAAGAACCGGGCTGTGTTGAAAAAGAATCGCATAGTGGAAAGATTGAACCAAGTTCAATGAACTTTGAAACGTGTTAAGGGGAGACCAGCTGCTGAGGGAAACCGGCACCACATGGGTGCTAACTCGAGAGACTCTGGTCGATCCCCATCTGAGCGAAACTACAGGTACCAGAAGGCCGTAGGGGAGCCACGAAAGGAGGTCAAAGTGGTCATACAGGAGGTCTAGTAAAATCCCTGTACAATTGAAAGACTTTGATCTACAAATTATGTGAAAGCAAGAGAAGTGAATCCCGGAAATTCAAGTGAATGTGAAATTGGCAAGAGTGAGCCTGACCGAGGGATGCTGACGAGAGGGGCAAAGTCTACAGTCCCAAGAAACAGTGTGTAAACCCGGCCGAGGGATGTACAGTATGAACTGTTTGAAAAGACATTGAGAAACCAAGGGAAGTGGAACCCGCTAAAGAGAAGAGAAGGGTCTGAGCCCGACCAAGGGAGATCCTGCTGAGATTTGAGAAGGGTCAGCACCCAGAAGAGAGGGACCGAGGGGTGAAACCATCAGCCTACTTGAAACTGTGGTAAACAATTGAGAAGGGTCAGCGCCCAGAAGAGGGGGACCTAGGGGTGAATCCATCCCCCAGCAAACATTAGAAACAAATTTTCATTTGTTAAGGAACTTTTGTTCTATTATTGAATACGTCAGGTCCTCGAAGATAAGAGACTTTCAAGTGAAACAAGACTTGGCCATCGACGGCCTTGATAGATGAAAGCTCGAGAGTTGAAAGCTGAACTGTCATCTCATGCTAAAAAAGCTTGAGAGTGTATCCTGAGAGCTACCATTAGAACTGTCGTCTTATGCTGGAGAAGCCTGAGACTGTACCTTGCTCCTATATCCCACCTTACCCTGCGCTCAAAACGTGGGGAAGGGAAACCCAGGATACCACATCCTGACATATTATTTGATAACACTTCTTTCTTTTCGTGAGAACTATCCCACACTCTTTTTTGTATTAGTTGTAAGGTTTGGCAATATGTTTCTTACTATAGGTCCTTTAATTTTGACACAACGGCACTAGGACTGCCTTATTTTTCATTTTGATGGTCGAAGTTTGCTCCCATCTTAGATTTAGGTTTAGAATAGGCGTTTTTCCAACCTGCATGCAGAATTAATTCTTCAATAAACACCCTTGAACTGTGATCACTTGTGTCTGTCTTACTTGTTGCCACCATGAGTTCCTCACAGGCAACACAGGCTGAATCCAGCTCACCAAATGCATCTCCTTTTTTATAGATAAAAAGACTCAGCGAGGAAACAAGAAAACTAAGAGGCAAGAACAAGATAGGAATCTAGTTGTGAATATTTCGAGCAAAATTTTCTCAGAACAACAAATTGACTTACTTAGCCTAGGGCTTTCATTCGTACCCATAAACAAAACCAATCTATTTGACGACGAGATTAGCATAGCTAAACTCATAAAAATGAGGTTAACAGTTTTCTTCGACTCCATTCCCCCTATGGAAGAAATATCTGTTACATTTGACTACCTCGAGATGAGACCTAAGAGCATGTTCAACTCTATGGTACGTAACTATGCTCTACATTTATTTGAGACCATAATGGTTAAAGATCTTAAAACCATCAAATATTTTGATATAAGGGAACACAATATGCGTAACACCAATTTAAGATCCTTAAACACATTTCATTAAACATTAATTAAATTAAATAATAATTAAACATTAAACATGAAATTAAACCAGCAGACAAAGGGGGTGTTATTGTGATAATGGATACTAACTTTTATACCACCAGTTGCCTTGCGGTACTGGAAGACTCAGATACATACATGGTACTCAATCATGACCCTACTGATTCAATAAAACCAATAATTGATAGTGTTTTGACCAATGCACTAACAGAAGAATGGATTACTGAGAAGATCAAAGACTACTTGACTATCAAATTCCCAATAATGCCAGTATTTTATGGTCTTTCCAAAGTTCATAACAATCTGCTAAAACCACCTTTTAGACCCATAGTGGCAGCTACTGAGAGTTTCTTCGACCACATTGCAAAGTTCTTAGATAAATTGCTACAAACACTAGTCCAGAAAACCTCAACCATCTCAGGCACACGGCACACTTTCTGAATACACTGGAAGATGTAACTTTTTTTGACCCCGACTGGACACTTTACATTAGACGTACAGAGTCTTTACACTTCTATCCTGCACAGTATGGGACTTGATGCCCTTGAATGGGTCTTCTTACAAGAAGAATATTTTTGATCTGATAAAGTATTCACACTAGAATTAGCTAAAATGATGCTTTATGACAACTTCTTTAGGTTCGACCAAAAATACTATCTCCAGATATCTGGTACATCCTTGGGCTCGGCCTTGGCCCCAGCCTATGCTAACATCTTTATGTTTGCCTTCGAATCATACAACAACCTAAAGAGGCCAAAGGGATCATCCACCAACAAGCGGCCCCTCAAAACAGGTTCATAACCTTTAGTTAGCAAACACAAACGCTTGTGGCCATAAACATTTGTTAAATGGGGGAGCAAAACCACCCACTCTCTTCTCTAGTCCAAGTACCAGGGCAATCGATAAGCATAGACAAGGCTCTAATTAGCAAAAAATACATATTTTAATATTATTTTGTCATGGTTAAAATCATAACACTGTAAGAAATACATCAATTCAAAATATAAATTCACAGTACAGAACAATACACAATCTTCGTCTGAAAACCCCTTTTTGCATTACCCCATTGGTAAAGTGACTCGTGCTGTGTAAACTTGCGTCTAAAATTGATCCACTCACAACACTACTTGCTTCTCACATCATTCGTACCAAACTCATCATCCACATTTGCAACCGTTTCATAAAAAACACCCAAAATGTTTCTTTCCTAATACTTGTGATATAGTGAATGTCTGGAAATTCATCAGGGGCTATTGGTTTTGTTTTGACAATTCTATAATCCTGTGACAAGCAAACTAAACATCAATTTTTTGTTTTGGCTATCTAAACATCAATTTTAGTTTATGCTCCTGATGCGATGCACGTCACTAAGCTTCAGTCTTCAGACGTGTCTTGTGATTTTATGACTGTGTGTCTCTTCCCCATGATTTCATGGTCGATTGGTGCACCCGACTCATTTTTTTGCAGTGACCGCCGTCCTAACCGATCAAAGCAGTGGTTGCTTTTTTGTATCTCAATCACCGGGGCTCAGGCCAGCAGTAGTGTTGAAATGCACGTCATAAGAGTTTGTAAAATCATGTAGCACTTCGCGGTTTCATTGATGAACCGTTACGGTTGCACCGGGTTGCATGCTCCGGAAATTCGTTAATGTATAGTTAGTGTCACGAAGACCTGTCTTGACACCAGGGGGGATTATTTCCCGGGAGTGCTTCCTTTTCGGGCTGCCAGGTAACGAATGACCGTAGTTGTGTGCGGGGATTTTCGCAGGTCCTTTCCCCTGACGGGGAGCCTTATGGTGTCAGTGTGTCCACCCACTCATACTCTTAGCCGCACCGAGGCGAAACCGTCTCTCACAATCGTTTTCTTGCGCACATCTGCAGCCGTCATCAATCGTGCGGCTTCACCTCCTCGGAGCACCAGTACGAATCACACCACATTCTTGAACATCAAACATGGACCAATAAGATAGTCCATTTGAAGAGATATATTCATGCCATCTTTGGGATATGGAAAGGCCCCAAAGATGAATTAGAGACCTTTCTTACATACCTCAATGAATGCCACCCAATAATTAAAATTACACTGGAAGTAGAATGCCCAGGTGTCCATTTCCTCAATGTTGAAGTGGCACCAGGTCTCAATAAATTGAACACATCTATCTATTGCAAACCGACAGATATCAACATTACATTACACTAGCTTCCATCCCCGATATCTGAAAAATAACCTGCCGTTTTTAAGAGTAAGAGTCATTAGTATCTGTAATGACAATGATTACACTGAGGCAACCAACACGTTGACCGAGAGATTCAAAACCAGAGATTATCCCGTATCTGTTTTGACAGAAGCCAAAACTAAGACTGCTCTACAGACGAGATCTACCCTGTTAAGACCAAAAGGAAAGGGAAAAAAAGCACCTACATTATACACTTGCATTTTCCAGAAAGAGCACCCAAATCAACAGACTACTTAAGAAAAACCAGACTTCATGCACAATTGTCCAAAATATTTCCAAGTCTTCCTATGGTAGCCTATAAAAGAGGAAGTAACTGAAAGGATAACTTAGTGAAGGCAGAAAGAGCAGATCCCTGTAAACAATTGTTCTTGAACACACCGAAACATGGAACTTTCCCATTTTAAAAACTGCAGTCATTGCAATAATGTTCAGAAAGGCAACCACATTAGACCCCCACAAACTGGACAGACGATAAGGCTTAAACATTACGCACGTGGAATTCAAAATGTGTAATTTACGGTCTCGTGTGCCCATGTGGACAGTTCTATGGCCAAACTACAAGAAAAATGAAAGAAAGACTCAACAAGCATAACTCTAACATCATAACTAATAATGTGAAATCTCCAGTTGCTAGACACTTCCCAGAGAAGAGACACTTGATAGCCCAATTTAAATATCTAATTCATGAAGTATTTAAAAGTCCAACAAGAGAAGGCAACCACAAGAAACCTCTCATGCGCAGAGAACTGTATTGGAGCCATAAATTGGACTCTCTTGAATGAACTGGTACGAACGAGGAATTCTGCGAATTCAGCCTAACACCGTTCCTATAATTGATGCAATCTAGACATCTGTGCCTCTAGATCCTAGACTGTAACCAAAGTTTCACAACCTCTAAGAGCTAAATTGAACTTGAAAGTTCCATCATCGCTACTGTTTATCAGACTAATATTTGTACAATATACACACCCATGATATGATATGATAGTTTATTTATATAGCGCCTATACACAATGTGTTTCAAAGCGCTTGTTTGATGTGATCATTTACCATGATCAGATGCAATGTCTCAAGGTTCTAGTCTGTAACCGAACTCCTTGAGTGAAAATGAACATGAATGTATTATTAGTACTACTCTTCTCTTTACTAACTTTTGCACAATGTAACAACCATGTGTATACCAGTTGCTACCTTAGTATATCTATATCATCCTAGATACCTATCCACACCTTACTGTGATTACCTCATGTATCCATCATTAGCTACTACTACTGATAGATATAATGAAAGATTTTAGGCTGGAAGTATATATGTATTAAGCACAGATGCAAAATGATCGCCTGAACGAAATTGAAATTTACACCTGACTTATACTGACATTGATTGCCTCATTAGGCATAAAAACATTGATGTATATTAGATATGTATCTAACAAATGTAGAATATGTTTGCTCTAACCAAATTTGAATTCATACCTGTTAACCATACATAGATACCACAAGTGATTTTTCATAACGTTTGAAAAATCTTTTCCCTGTTACTATTTGAATGCAAAAACCACCTAGAGTTGTATGGTAAAAAATGTTCACATGGCCGCACATATTGTGTTACATCACATGTCATTGCACTTTAGTGTACATATTGAATTTTTCTGATGATATAGATTCTATCAGACTCTATTCCCGGTGTTCTTTGTTGCTTACATACACCGAAAAGGTACCATATGTCCAACGTTGGTACACAACAGGCAGCTGCCTAGACAGCTCATTCTAGGGGTCCTTTCATGTTATGCCCCTACAGATACTCTTTTTGTAACTTTAAAAAAAACATTTTCTTAAAGCAACAATTTGCTCTAAGATTTCATCCATACTAGATGCAATGAACATAATAAGGGCACATTCGCGAGCGCTTCTGTGTTGATAAACAAAAACATCATAAACGTGACATCATCGCGTAAGCTGTGACGTGGCACGGTGCTCTATTTAGAGCAGCCATTTTGAAAAATCAGCATGACAGACTCCTAGGCCCACAACCCGCAGACACACTGGTAAGCAGAGATACTGCCCCATTTTTACATTTTTTACATTTTTTACTCCTTTCTTAATACTAATCAAACTGGTCCCATTTTTTGAGATACACACAATAACCTAATTTAATATCTATCTATCCCCCGCCATCCTCTGCAGGACCTGATAGGAACTCACATTTGCCATTGAAGTTCAACTTAATTTTATGTGAAACATCTTCCAGCCATATCTAGTGAGATGCAACTATCATATGAGTATTGACTCACTTCCTAATCAGACCGATATATTAATGCTTGTTTGGGTTATCTACTCATCACCCTCAGAAAAATAGCCAGCAGAGGATACTGTGTATATATATATATATATATATATATATATATATATATATATATATTATATTTACAGATATCTAGATGTGACCCGCCACAGATGACTAGGATACCCCTGGGGGACCAAGTATTATTTCATTTCCTGGTCAATCGTCTTCCATTGTAAGGTAGACTCCTTACATAATAATGAAACAATAGAATATGGTCTCAGTAAATATGCTGAACATACATGCCATCCTCTATATGTATATATATATGACACTAAGGTGTAGCACCACTCCTCATTTTATACCGAAGTGTTCCGACAGCACTAGTACATGAAGAATTGACCTCCTCCATGATCTTCAATGAATAACTAAGGTGATGTTTTATTGCACTTACACAAATGTACATCATTTGAATTCTATTACTGACTTTGGTAGGAATCTCGAAACTAAAAGAACTTTTTTCACTTGCTTTTTGCAGACATTTGAAGCATGTAGTATTAAGACAAACTGTTATTTACCTAAGATTTACTTCTCCTGATAAAGGGAGCTAGATCCTGAAATGCGTAGAGCTCATTATTTTGGTTAATATCACTGTTTATTATTACTATTCTGTGCAGCACACATTAAATTCTGGCACTTACATGAAAAAACTAAATTATTTTGACCTTATAATTGTCTAAGACTATACACAAACCTTTGCTGTGTCTTTCTCACCTTATATGGTGTGCACGGGACGGGAGTCTCCACCAATTAGGACACAACTTTTCTCTTGACATACAGTGGCAGTTTTTTGTGCCAGAACTGCATTTTTTCCCCAGCACCTCCAATTTATGTAGAGTTACTAAATAATATGCCTCCTGCTTCCTTTTTTATTTATCCCAAAAGAGGTGTGCGGACCACTAGATCTCAATAAGATCTCAATAAGGCTGTAAAAGTGGTCATAATCCCATGACTGCCTCTTTTTTAATCACTGCCAATATGTGACCCTATATGTTACTGATTTTACCAACCGCATACATATCTGAATTCAAACATGTACATTAAGATTCACTAAGATCTCAGAATATCTACACATATGTGAACTCTCAGGCGGCAGCACTGCATTGTGGTGGCTGGGTAGTCCAGATGGGGACACTGCACTCCTTAGGGGCTTGGGAAAGGAGATTGCTCCCACCACAGAGAAGACTGCATCTCTAATGGTCCTGGTGCATGCGTACGCAGGGCATGCTATATGAACTACTTTCCTCTAACCTTCTCCACTCCTTAACAGGATCTCTGGTGTCTATCTTTTAGGGCTGGGTGATATGGATCAAAAGTCATATCTCAATATTTTTGGGCTGAATGGCGATATACGATATATATCGAGATATTGTTTGTGTGGGTTAAATGCTCAGTTGCTAGCCGCCAACTACATGTGAGATATCACAAACACCTTTATTTATAAGACATCGATCAAAATAAAGTGCAAATACTGGGGTTCCTCTTCCCGTTCGAGAATACACACTGCTGTGTAAATATCAAAATGTTAAAAAAAAATTGTAGTAAATGTAATAATGTGTGTGTATATATCTCAATGTTAACAATATTGTCTCATCCTATATCCATATTGAAAATATATCGATATATCTTCAAAACTCGATATATCACCCAGCGCTACTATCTTTCTACCTGTTTTGCAAGGGAGGTTTCACAGCGTTCTGGTCTCTTTTTTTCTTTTGGTTTCTCCTTAGTCTCCTTTATCTACTTCTTCATGGAATCATGTGGTAAACTGTGTTCATATCCCGGAACTTGGACTTCTTGAACTCCCCTAGTACTGCCCTCTTCTGGAATTTGGATTTCATGCACTTTTGGAATAGCAGTACTCCTTGCCTTTACAGATGCTCTTTGGGCATTATTTGCCCTCATACCGTTAGGTGCGTCCTCGTGTTTGTGGGCCTGAGCTATCTAGAATACCTGGATCCTGATCTACTGAACACCGATTGACCCACTACAGATAGAGCCTCAGCGTTCATGCTATGGATGGATGGTAGGGGGGTCCCTACTTTATGTTGTAACCTGTCATTGGGCCTCATTACAAGTCCGGCAGTAGCATTACAGCCACAGTGATCTGGTAAATCCAGAGCCGGCATTCTGTAAATCCCCATTCCCGTGGAGTCCCATAGGACTCCACGGGAATGGGGAAGTGGAAACACCGGCACCATGTTGTAATGGTGCCGGTGTTTCCGCGTCCGTCTATGGCCGTGTGGCGTTACGCCCGCCAGGTCAGACCTGGCGCGTGTACAACCACACGGCCACAGAACTCGTAATTAGCTGGTCCGGAAAACGGTGCTGGTACGGTTTTACCGGCACCGATATAGCCGGACCGGCTAACTTGTAATGAGGCCCATTGTGTTCTATTGGTGCCTTGGGGAGTCGAGGTAGGTCTACTTTGGAGAAAGAGGGTCCACAATCCTCTTCACTTTTCTCATTGAGTTCTCCTCCGGGCACCCATTATAAGTCTTAGTGGGGAGGAAGCGGGTAAGATTCCTGGGGGATATCATCCAGGCATCCCCTACATAACATGAACCCACTTAATTTACAGAAGTACATGTTTTCTTTTCTTCAATACAACAGTAGTCTACATGCAAAGTAACTGCTTAATGTGATGATACTAAAGCCTCCTAAAGTTAGCACTGCAGAAATGTGGGCTGTACTACTTCCAGACTTAAGCACGCCCCAGAAGAGCCATTGTGATAATCATCTGATTGTAGTCATTGTTTGACACATGCTAGTATTTTGGTGTTACACATAATGTGCATAACATTTACAAAACTGTAAATAAAGATGGAACAACCCCTTTCAGCCCCAGAGAGAGCCTCCTGATTGGGTCTGGGGTGGTTCAAGCACAACATGTTTGTCTTGATAACAGAACAATGCCACGCAACATGACCTCGATTCCCTGCTCTGGCCCACTCAGACCTCCATCCTTCATAGATCCAAGTACTATGAGTGGGCAATAATGCTGACACTGATTATTACAAAGCTTTGAAACCGTACACATTTGCTATGAAGCACAATATAAATCAACACATTATTATTTCAGTTTGTATTGGTAGTAGGGTCCGCCACAGAGGCTTCCGGGGCTTTCCTGTATATGTGTGAAAGAGCGCTTAATATGGAGGGGCGGCTCCTCTGTACAGTTTTCTATTGCAGGATGAACATCTAACATCCTGCCATCAAAGAATGGACATTCGGTCTAACAAGATACTGGTGTAATCATGTGCCATGTGAAGGCACAGAAATAGGTATACATATTTAAGTTGCTCTAAATAGAAACGAAGCAGCAGGCAAATATCCTGAAGTGGCTAAAGGTGTCTGTGAGGATGGGATCGGCCCAACTCACCTCTACGTTTCCCTGCATATTTTACAGCTGTTTTACCACATTTGTAGGGGGAGTGTGGGGTTAGGAAATATTTTTTAAAAAATATTTATTGTAGGTAAAGGGCTGTGGGGGGCGTAGAAGAAGTCTATGGTAGGCTTGGCCTCCATAGAAAAGCTGCAAACAATGCAAGAAAATGGCTGCTGGGAGTTGGCCCACTATGACCTTTACCACGTGCTCTGATGGCAGAGGCCAGTTGCCACATATGCAGAATATGACTAAATGAACTACACCGGTTGGGGCATTGTAATGGCAGTAGGTACTGCAGCACAAAGAACAGTAGACCTGCCAGTTGTATAGACAGGCTGTGGCCTGCAGAGAAAGATCAGCTCCCTTTCCCAAAGGACTCAACCAGTCACATTTCATGCAAGGGAGGGGGGGAATGCAGAGTGTATAGCTGCTGTTCGTATGTTAAAGCCTCAATGCTACTCACAGAGTGCAAATAGAATAATGTACTTAAAAGAGACAACAACAACCTTACAGGTAAGAGCAAGACAATACCCAATATAGGCTACTAGTGTCCCTGAAGCTTATGGTTAACACAATATGGATGCTGATGACATGGCCCCATGCCTCAAATTTAGCACTGGCAAGTAACTATCTCCAAGTTCAAACTCTGCATTTGGCAGTTTGCAGAAAGGACAATGGTTGCAGGAATGGCTAAAAGAGGGGGTGTGGGCAGTGCTCTGGGCCAATTTAAGTTACAGACTGGGAAGAGTTAAAGCAACCGGGCCCCGGTCAGCGTGCAATCCCCAGGCAGTAGCTCTCTCAAGGCCCATTAAACATTAGGAAAAGCTCAACCCATTTTGAAACCTGGGTTTGGGGAATGGTGGGTGAGTCTACGGAGGAAATCTAAACAAGAAGAAAGGCTCTGCATGTGCTTATACCGAAACAAGAGCTCAGAGGATGCTGTTTGCCTAAAATCACAAGGCTGCACTGTAATGAAGCCCCCTCACGCAAGGTGTCTGCTCTGCTGATGGCCTCCTTTCCTGTGGTTGGAAGACCTGACCTCAGAAGATACTCTTTTCCCTACATTACAAGGCGGCACCACGACTTCCGAACAGTGGTGCAGGCCCTTGTTATCTCATGTATTGACTGGGGTAACGCCCTCCTCTTCATGATGCTCCGGTCTGCTCACCTCGCCCTCTTCAAAGCAGCCCATCATCAATGACGGCGATTCACCATAATGCCAGGAGTAGCAGAAGTGATATCACAGACCTGATGACATCACAGGAAGTAATGTAATTTGACCTTTGACCCGGATGGCATCAGTTCCTCTTTCACCCTGGTGACTTCACCAGAAGTGGTTTGCGGGAGTTAAAAAAAAAAATACTTCAACGTAAATATTTAAAAACACCAGATATGTACTGAAGCAGGCAAGAATATTTTAGATACTAACCACATTTTAACAAGGGTGCTGCCTTCATATGCCCATGGATGGGGTCATGATATGACAGGTGTAGACCTAAAAGAACAACATAGGTGGAGGTATTATTGGTTCCACCATCAGGTTCGCCATTTGTAGATTTGAATATATCTTTAAGCCATAATTATCACCAAGAATTGAGCAATTTTGGGGAGTGTTGTGACCTTATTCTTGCTGAAATGCACTCGGACAAGCTTACATTGATGGAAAGCCTGTTGAAGATGTACAACAAAATGAAAATTGTACAATGGAGGACAGATATACAGAGAATGCCATTGTATAAACTACAAAGGGAGCTAACCACACACCTCAGGAAATATAAGGAGATACAGACCTCCATGTTGCCCTCCATGATGAGCTTCCCAGGGTCGAAATATCCTTACATTCATATCCACTTTCGTTTTAACTTACTATGCATCCATCAAAGGTGGGGTCGCATAAGAGGGATCCCTTGGCAAAACAGAAATTGTCGGCTCTGTAAAAAGCCAGGGGAAGCAGAAAGGCGAAAACATTGGCTGATTGGCTGTAGCACAACACCAAGGCTGAGGAAAATGTGGTTGGGAAAGTTCATAAGAAGATTAGAGGATTTAAACAGTGAAATCATGTGGGCTAGTATGGATACTCTATGGCCCTCATTACAACCTTGGCGGAGGACCATGGTGCTATTAGCACCATGGTCCATGCCGCTAAGGTTACGATTCCGCCATGGTGGATAGCGGAATTACCGCCCATTCCAAGGTGAGTGGGGCGGTAATTCCCCATTCACCATTTGCCCTTCCCCATTTTTGCCCCCATAGGGCATAATGGGAATGGGGAAGGCGCTAATTACGGCACCGTAAATTACGGTGCCGTAATTAGCTCCAAAGTCCCTTTGCGGGTTGGATTTTTAACGCCTGCTAAAAGCAGGCGTTAAACACCAACCCGCAAAGGGACACTTGTAATCAGGCGTTAAGGGTTAACGGCGCTGACGGCGCTGTTAAAACCTTAACGCCTGAGTTGTAATGAGGGCCTATCTCAATGACCATTGCTTTAGTGAATATTTGAATAGTGATACACAAAACGTTGGGGGGAAATGTTTTTCTCGATTAGTCCAACATAATGGAGCAGGGAAGGGAATCATTTGTCGGATATGTGGAAAATATAATCTTGCGGGTTAGTAATGAAGGCCCTCATGGGTATATAGTATATGGTATTGTATTGTGTTGAATTAATTCATATCTGTAATTCTTGTTTTAGAATGTTGCGTCACCAGTAATTAATTGCCTTTTGTAATGAATTTAGAGTTTTGAAGTACATGATTAAAGATGTGTTAAAGTTTTCAATAAACTATAAACACAAAAACATAAAAATTGCCAGAGGCCCTGCCATAGATATGCCCCTTCAGCATTGTATGGCCAGTTAATTCTATATCATGCCATTAAAACTGCATGTCAGGTATTGTCATTATATGAAAAGTAAATCCCCTAAATTTCCAGTTGCTGCGATAATAACCTATCCAAACATCCAATAGATGCAAGTCACTTTTAGTGCACAGGAGCATTATTTCTTTAATTAATGATCATTATTTGTTGTTTATATAACACTTTAGCCAAAATACATATTTACATACAATTATCATTCCAACCGAAGTTGCTACTCATTTATCAACCTCAGAAGAATGAAAGGCTGAGTTGGCCAGGATTTGAACCTGCAACCTGCAAATCACACGCAGTTCACTCAACCTGCTGAGCTATTGTACCGCTTTGCTGTTAAAAATGCAATGCCACCATAAAAAAAGTAAAAACTGTCAGCACAATATACGCCAGACACGTAAAACACGTATCGTGTTTGCTGTAGCCTTGATGATGCACAGTAAAAAATGGCATGCCACAGTAAGACATACATAGACTTGCAGCACCAAAATGCCATTCACATCCAGGGAACGGCCATTGGCCAATCAGTTGTTCCAGCCAGCTGAGGCCCTTCCCCAGGTGATGCCATTTTCTTTTGTTATTTTTTATGTGGGGAGGCAACAGGGGGCTTCTCACTGTTACCTCCCCTCACCCCCCCAACCCCAACAAGCCCCCTTCCCCACTCCTCGTCCCTCCCAAATGACCTGCGGGACTTCAGCTTTGAGCTCTAGTCACTGCTCGTCTTCCTATGCTAGCCGCGACCATAGGAATGGAAAAGTCCCTTTTCCCTATGGTGGCGGGCATGTTTTTCATTTATTTTTTCTTCCCTCAGTAGATTGGCTGTGCAAGCAGCGGATCTCCCTATGGTGAAAAATAAAACATTTGCACCTGGATGAACCCCGGGGTGCAAATGCCTTTCATCCCCACTGTGGGGGTACAGACATGTCCGGTCATGTAATAACACTTATGATACTTACTTCATTATAGATGTCTAGAAAAACATGCCATTTCAGTAAGAAATAGCTAGACTGGCTGCACCCAAATGGCAGTCCAGGCAGGCAATAACACTAACATGCTTACTTTAATATAGATGCCCTGTAAAAGTGTCATGCCATAATAAGAAATGACTGGACTGACTGCACCCAAATGCCATTCTAGCCACTACTAACACATGTCATGCCTGGTTTATCATGGATGCCCATTACGCTAAACCCCCCCTGCCCCTCTCCTGCCCCACTCTCCCGACACATCCCCTCTGATCTCCAACCCCCAAAATCAGCTCCTTGGCAAAGTATTAGCTCCACGTCCCTCTTCCTCATCCCTGTACTTATGTATGAGGCAAGGTGGTTCATAGGCACTGGGATGAGGAAGAGTAGGACTAGGAGTAATGAAAATCACAGGTGAGTAATCTATGCATTGAACACAAACACACACATTCGCATTCTCATTTACACATGTACCCATCCACCATTCACTCATACATTCACTCATACATGCACACCCAGTCACCCATACATCATGCACTCACTCACACACATTACATAATATACATATACACACACACACCCTTGCGTGGACACACGCACACATATAAAAAAAAATGTGTACCTTTTGCCAAATCCGTTGTTGCTCCAAGGAACTCCTCTGCTGGCAGGCCTCTCTGGCTCCCATATTCCTTGCCCGCAAGGAACCAGCTTGTGCAGAGCAGGGGAGCCAGCGCCTTCCATGTCCTGTTTGAGGTGGGGTTCTTTTTGAAGTCATTGCGACTTCAAAAAGAACATGTTTCTGTTGCAGAAAACCGTAATAGAAATACTTTCTTTCTGAAGTCAGAGTGACTTCAAAAAGAAATTAATGTAACGAGGGCTCTCATTGAGAGTCCTCTTTCCTTTTGGTTTCTCTCTGCCTCTGCAACCCTTAACAAGGGGTCGCAGAGGCAGAGCCAGTGGTTGAACAGGAGTTGCCAGGGGTTGTAGTTGTGACAACTGCGACTCCCAATTGAACTCCCTGCTGCCCATCATGATATGGCTTGCATCATCACTGTCTTTAGGACATTTGACCATATCACCCCACCTTACGCGACTTACACTGTCTCCCCATCCCGGCAGGGATATGGTTGAGAATTGTGTGCCTCACCTACAAGCCATCCACCACCGCTATGCTAGTCTACCTGATTAGTAAACTAAAATAATCAGGGGCACACAGTCATTTCGCAGTATGACCATCACCAGACTGGAAACTAGACTGCCTTGCAAGGAGAAAACTAGGAAACAGTGCTTCTCATGGCACACACCGCTCCTCTGGAACTCCATCCCAGTGGCAATCCAGACTGCTCCAAGACTACTAGAAAATAACTGAAGACCTGGCTCTTCCAACAACACCTTGGTGTAACCTAGAATCTGGTAATCTTTTGCATAGCCCCGTCCATACATTGATTGTACTGTGATAATTATTACCAATGTTTACTTGATGACTTGTTAAATGCTTGCAGCCATTATTTTGCTGTATGACCTATACAGTGTTCCGCTGCTCTTGAGCTAGGTTTGTGCTATGACAATAATTATATAACAATAATATTAATAATAATTTCATCCATATGGCTGGAACAATAGAGGTCAGAATACATATTGTGTCCAAGATCACAAGAATGCACCGCAGTAATTGGCTCACTTTCCAGTGTTGATCGATTTCCTTTCCTCCACTTGTTTGCCACACAAGAGATCTGGATGTACTGGTTGTCCTAATCACAAGACTGCACTGTAATTAATCCCTCCTCTACCAGCAATAACTACTGTGCTCTTTACCTTCTTTCACATGACTGGAAGACTAGAGCTCAGAATATTGTGATGGTTCAAAGTCACAAGTCTACAGTGCATTGAATCCCTTCACCTCCTTATGCCGATTCCTTTTCTCTTTTCCCCACGGCAACACTGCCTCAGAATATATTGCCTTTCAATGATTACAAGGCTGTATTATAATGAATTCTGTCATTCCCACGCAAAACAAATGCTCAGAATATGCTACTTGCTCGAAATCAGTGATACACTGTAATGAAGTCCTCTACATCCCAGCACTGATTATTTTACTTTCCTACTCATGGAACAAACCGGCTGATATCTATGGTGTTTGCACAGGATCACAGGGTTGCCCCTCGATTAATCCCTCCATTTCCAAGTGCCGATTGCTTCCATTTTCCCCAACATGGAGCACAATTCTGTGTCAGAGAGCAACCCAAGGTCTAATCTCTACCTCCCACTTGAGAAATGCCCCCCTGCACCATTGATCAACTCAAAAAAATAAATACTGGCAAAACCCTGGGGTGCTAATAGCTATACGTCCCTTCTAGTCCTGCTTTACCAGGTAGACATGGCCCAAAAACCACATTAAATGCCCTCGCTCCTGCTCAGGCTTTAGACTAGGTTTTCTAGGTCATTACTAGGTCATTACTGCTTGGGAAAGCCCACCTGCGCTGGTCTCATGGCTTAAGTAATGCTGGGAAGTATTTTTCCCTGTTCCAGCATCCTATGTGGCATATCACAGCATCCTATGTGGCATGTAGTGCTGAAAAGTACAGCTTCTGATTCCAGGTCTTACAGGACTGGTACAATGCATTTTGGTTCGAATTGGGTTAAAGCTTTTGCAACCAATAGACATATTTTGATTCAAATCAGCATAGTCTTTTTTTAACCATAGGAAATTATTGATTTGAACAGCTCTCAACATTTTTTTAATTACTATCCCTTACATAAAAGGGCACCCTCAAAAATGTTAATGTCTCCCTCACAGAAAAGATGCCGTCTCAAAAAATATAATGCCACCCACTTACAGAAATGCTGCTTTCCAAAAATGTACTGGATCTCCCTCCCCTTCTGTTACACTTTGCTAACCAGAACCAACCTTTGGAAAATATATTTCATTTGGTGTCATATTTATTCCAAGGTTCGATTGACTGAACAAATAATGAATTGTTTGTATTGAAACTACAAAAAATGCCTGTTTCCAGAAAGAAAGAAAATATAATAAAAACATGGAACCCTCTGCTCCACTCTAGACAAGTAGAAGGTATCCAACCACAAACAGCAGCTTGCACAGACACGTGTCGTTTTTCTGAAAAGCAAAACAAACCAAAAAAATGATTAAAAAATAAGGATAAATTAGGTGCAAAAAGAAAATGTATTTGCGCAAAAACATTTAAACAGCTTACAACTCAATGTCGCCGATTAAATAAAAGGTGACTTAATTTGGAAAAGAAATTAAAACTAAATGAAATGAAAGCAGAAAAATGCCTGATATGAATGATGTTCTGAAATTGAGTAGAATATTTCAGAAAAAACGCCTGTTACTCAGCCAGCAGCTGGGTGACTGAGCACTGGCTCAAAGAACCAGACCTTAATGTATTTTCTTTCTCTTTTTTAAATTAAGTAAACTAACAGTAAACCAAAAATAAAGTTTTACTTGCAATGTAAAGAATTAACTACAAATATAAAGTGCAGTTTTCAAACGAGATGAGGACTTTGAGAAAAGATGGGTTTACATGAAGAACACAAAGCCTTGAGCGCTCTCTTTCTCTCTCTCTCTCTCTCTCTCCTCTCTCTCTCTCTCTCTCTCTCTCTCTCTCTCTCTCTCTCTCTCTCTCTCTCTCTCTCTCTCCTCTCTCTCTCTCTCTCTCTCTCTCTCTCTCTCTCTCTCTCTCTCTCTCTCTCTCTCTCTCTCTCTCTCTCTCTCTCTCTCTCTCTCTCTCTCTCTTCTCTCTCTCTCTTCTCTCTCTCTCTCTCTCTCTCTCCTCTCTCTCTCTCTCTCTCTCTCTCTCTCTCTCTCTCCAGCAGCAGGGCTCCAGGTAGGAAACCATGACCCTATTGCATA
This sequence comes from Ambystoma mexicanum, assembly GCF_040938575.1. Taxonomy (NCBI): domain Eukaryota; kingdom Metazoa; phylum Chordata; class Amphibia; order Caudata; family Ambystomatidae; genus Ambystoma; species Ambystoma mexicanum. The sequence continues at coordinate 560,915,642 of NC_090941.1, read as the reverse complement.
ATTTCCTTATCCACTAGTATCCCAGAATTCAGTATTACCATAGAGTTTTATTCAAGATGAGTCGAACCATCAAATATCCATATCTATACGTGAAGCTTGAATTTTGATTTGAAAGTTTTGAACCATTTTTAACTTGAGCTTCAAATGGTTTGAATCGTTCGAGCTGATTGGCTGCCCCATTGTTAAGATAAGCCCAAATCCGATTCAGCTGTTTTGCCCATCCCTATTCAAAGCCTTCCAGCCAGCACTCTTAAGTTTTACTAGGGTTTTTAGCTTGGGTATAACAAATGACACATATTGTTATTGAGGTTTGTAAAATTGGCCTATGCGTGATGCTTCCTTTCCTTTCAAGATGAGCCCCTGTGTCTCAGTGAGCTGCCTCTGGGGAGTTAGGTCTTATTTCCCTGTCACCGATAGGCCTAAAGGGAATCCAATGGCACCTCTCCATTCTCTCAGTGTGGCACAAAATGTAAACTGTGCTGCCCATGCATAATGTATTCATGAAGTGCAAGCCTGTCTTGGTAAGAAAGGGGATATGTCTGTGTAGTTGACTTACCGGTGGTCCCCCAAAGAAGAAGTTGTATTTCCAGAGCCCCTTGACAACAAAGGTGATTTTTCCACTCTACAAACAGTGCTGCACTTGAATAGCTACAATACTTTTAAAACTCTGCTGCTTTGTTGAAAGGTGCACTGTTTGGTTCAACTCTCCACATTTCTTCCATTTGAATTTTGGTTTTGCAGTGCGGTTAAAATAGAGGAAATGTGGTATTTTTAATGTTGCCTACACTGTGGTTTACTCGTGCCTTCACTGTGTACCCCCTGTAATGCTGGTCCTTGGCTATAGCTCCTGGGGTGGGAAAGACATTGGGCCTCATTGCAAGTCTTGTGGTCTGGAAATAAGGGTGCCAGTAGCAACATACCGGCAACCTTTCCGGACCACCAGATTACGAGAATGCCGTGCAGGCATGGTTTTCACGTTAGCAGCGGTGCCGGTGCTTTCGTGTCCCCATTTCCGTGGAGTCCTATGGTACTCCACGGGAATGGGGATTTACAGTTTCTGCCGCCTGACATCCCGGGCCGCCAGAACTTGTAAATGTCCTGGTGGCAATGGGATCTCAGGCAGCGGAACGGTTTAACGAGGTTGGTGGAAACCAGCCGGGAACACCGGCGGGTTACTGCTGACCTTGTAATGAGGCCCATTGTATAGATACCACTCAGCACCCCGTGTGGAATATATCCCTATAGTTGATACCTGTACTAAAATTTCCTTTCACTTTGCGGTACTTTAAGCACCTATGTGAGATCACTGATTCCCTTATTAAGGAAGATGAGATTTGAACTGTGTCCAGTTGAAATCTTTGCTATCCTGGACCTCTGGGTTGGAAATGGCAGACTGTGGTGTGTTTCTTTATGGTTGTCTTGGAGGATGGAGGGGAGGGGTTATGTGATCTTTTATATGTATATTGTTTACTCCACAGTACAGTAAGGCATACATCTCAGCTCAACCTCCCCTGGGTGATGGGTGCAACCTGACTTCAGTTCTATGTGATTTTGTCGAAAAGATAATATTTTTTATTTTTTGGTAGATTGTGCCACACATATATGTGGGGGGAGAGCCCCCGCGGGCCCCTCCATGAGCCCACTGCATTATTTACCTAAACCCATCCCTTGGCATATGTTTGTGGCAAAATGAGTTAAACTCGAATTCGACTAAATCTGGCACAGCAAAACATCCCTATCCCCCTGACTTCAATGGTTGACAAGCCAACGATGGGTGCACGTAGACTCAGCAGGTTGAGTGATATAAGTAAGAGTGTATTTTTTGGGGAAGTCATAGGGTGTTAGTACACTGAGGGTGGCAATACCGTAACGTTAGGGGGAAAAACACATTTTGGGCTGTGTTAATATGCATTGTTGATATGCATTACAGCGATGGTGTGTTTCTCTTATGTTCTAGGCTGCCATCTATGATCTGTGATGTAAAAAAGGAGAAGTGGGTGTTGCATGCAGAACTGTGGATCAAGACAGGTGAGGAGTTCAACACATGTTCTCAGACGAGACATCCATCCATCCTGCTGGAATAGTACAACAGGATGGCACTTTGGAAGAGAGAACAGGTGTCTAGTAAACCTCAACTGAAATGCTGTTTGAAAGTATAAGCATGGGCGCAACTCCAAGAATGGCTCAGGCCTGATGGTCATCTTGAAGGGATAATGGACACAGTCTTCTTCAGGGAGCACAGTGTGTGGCTCTGGTCACTGATGTGAAACAGTTTTATGCCCTCGACACCCAGAAACACAGGAAATTAAAGTACAATGAATCAAAACATTCTTTGTCCGGAGGACGCCTTGAGAGCCAGGGCCTTTTTTGGGTGAAGACTGCTCCTACATCTTTGGACCTAAACCTTATCAAAAATGGTATGGGCGCAGCTCAAGTGGTATTTGAAGAGGGTTCATGAACACATAAACAAGGCTGAGCTAATCAATGACATCACAAAGCTTTGATGTGAACTTCTTTCACAAGACATTCACTGCAGAACAATTGCCTGTGTTCAAAAGGTCTCATCGGTGGTCATCAAAAGGGATGGAGTAGATATGAACATATGATATGTGTACTTTAATAAATGTTCTATGAATTTGATTCGGTTTCTTTGGACCTGCAATGCAAAAAATATTAGCTCTTGTATTACAATAATATATATCATTCTCACTTTGAATCTATTGCACGGATTAGAGGATGGCGCAGGGTTAATGGTGCAAGGGCGCATGGTGGGGCTTTTAGCTATACAACCTTTTCCTCAACCGTAATGGTGGCTAGGGGAATGTAGGAGATAGGTCTGGGGTGTGAAGGCATCATGAAGCAAGACACAGACAACAGATTCAAAGTTTAAACAATATAGTTTTACTAACTTAAATGCAAGGATGGTTGAAGGCCTAACTTGTCCTATGCTAAGGCGCGATTTCCCTACCTAAAGAAACTAAGGAAAGTCTGAGTCGGTAAGTTCAACCTAAAAGTCTGTCTGTGTCTAAAACCTATACTTGCCCTCACAACTAATGCTAAACAATGTGTAGGGATGTCAACAACAAGAAAATAGTGTTCCAAATAAAGTTCTGAGCTTCTTCCAGCTCTTGGCTTGGTTTCCAGCTCCCTTTCCCCAAGTTCAAGACAGTTCCACAAAGCCTTGGGGATCCCTTCCCTTAGAAGACAACACAGTTCCAAAAAGAGCCTCAGGGTTCCCTTTCCCAAGGCAACAACAAAGTTCCACAAGGTCTCAGGGTTCCCTTCCGCAAGACAACAGCTTTCCAGCTTACAAACTTAGTTTCAGTCTTTCAATATTCAAAACCAGTGCCGGTCAGCTTTACACTCCTTCTGCTTCCTTGACAGTTTATACAGATTGCTCTCTTCTGCTTACACTTCAGGAGTCCCTTTCATGAACTTGCTCTTGTTCTTGGCTTTCTGTATGTTTCCTTAACTTGCACAGATAGGGTTTCCCCGGTCTAGGCACAGTTGACAGACCACACAGTCCACCCATTACAGGTCACACAACTGGGAAACCGAGGCTTTCTTGCCCACACATGTTCTTTCCTAGTGACTGCACCTGTGTAATGGTTCACATTCACTTGGCTTTCGCCTCACCAGCCTTTTGGCTTCGCTACAGTGTGTTTTCCTCTTTAGTTCGGTATTCAATAGTTCTTAATTCTTATACTTTTGATCACAGTTTATCTTGTTCTTATTATTCACCATAACCCTTCACTTTGGGTTTGCTTCATCTTGCACATCCCATTTTGTTCATTCGGCATTCACGTTTGCCCTGTAACAGCCCCAGAAGCTCCCTGGTGTGAGTGTTCCCTTGTTCTCACTCACCGGTCCATGGCGGCTAATCCAGGCGGCTGCTTCCCTTCTCTGCTGCTCAGCCGAGATGTCTCTGTAGTATTGCAAGCTCCACCAGCTATGGTTGCAGGCAGCCGACCACAGAGGACTTCAGGCCTGACACGCTCGGCTTGGCTTCTTTCCTGCAGGTCTCTCCTCTGCCCTTGTTCTCGCCCTCGCTTCGTTCTCCTCTGCTGATTTCTCCTTTTATACACCTTCAACCGTTTGACAGGTTGTAGGTGTAAGTTCTTAGTTCCAATTGCCTGACCATAGTTATTGGGACATGCCTGACCCTCGCAATAGTCCTCAGGCCTCTTCCTCATCTTAGTACCATGGTGATATGACTGCAGGGAAATCAGGGGAAGTGATTTACAACAGCCTATAAAGCAGGGGGAGGGTAAGGTTGGTTCTCACCAGAAAAGGGGGGATACCATGTCATGCCTGTGGATATCCTCTCCCTAATCCATAAGGACCCGCCACCCAGGTGATCCTCCCTCGCATCTCCACCCCCAGGATCAGTATACAAAAGCGATGGCCTTTCTCTGGCCTCCTGAGAAGAGGATCCAAGGAGAGTACATGTGAGGATACCCTCAGGTTTCTCACTGGGGAGAGATTGCTTTACGATCTCCAGGAATTGATTTCACCCTACAATAACTCTGTTTGGAGAAATATAGACAGATAAGCATTGTAAGTCTCAGGTATAAGGTGCAAATGCACTTCTGGCTGCACAGTTCATTGAAAATTAGCCTGGCGCATTCGGGCTGGCGCAGTCCTGCTTCTGGCAACTCTTTTTCTGTCAACAATGAGTCCTTACACCTCAGGTCTTAGCAGTAGAAAAAAACAAGCATACATCTTCACGCTACCCTAATTCTTCCCCCCAGGAGCTCCTTCTCGGCTCTACTCCCTTTTCCCACTCCAACTCTTTTTCTCCCCTGCACTCTTAATTGTAACCTCATGGGTGATTTCCCTAGGTGCAGCACTCTGTTGCTTCTTATCATGGTGTATGCTTTATATATTTCATATATACATAAATGCATACATACATACAATGTCATGGAGCCTAGTAGTTGGAAGGTCTGAGGAACACAACATAAACAGTAGAGTAACCACATAGCAACCTTTTCCAATACTTTTCCACAATTCCAATGCATTTTCCAATTACTTGTTTTCTAGAACAAAACCTCTGTGTGATTTTAATTCACAATTTTTTATTTTAGCAATAATGCTGCATTCCCACAGGTGTTACCAGTGATAATGCCCGTCAGCCCAAGTAAAAGGGCCAGGCAAAGGATGGTTATTTAATGAGGGTTTGACATAACATTTCTAAAAATCCACTCTTTTCTCTCAAAAAGCAACTTTTGGTTATAGTAAATTGATGTATTTGATCCACAATCATCAATTCTTATTCTGTGAAACAGGCATTTGTGTCCCAATATATAACAGTTTTATTTTAAGGAAATCTTCTAATTTTGCCACTGAACATCAGCTTGAAATGTTCCGTCAGCACGTCCATGTCCTGAAGCCCACCATTGACAGATGCAGCATCAAGTTCCCACGTACAGCCTCATTGGCCTATAACCACCAGATATCCAAGGGACACTTTATATGCCAGGAGCCCCTTCATATTCCCAGACTCGGGGCCTCTCATATACCTATTGCTGTTCAGGCTACTGAAGGGCAGGGACAGATGCCAGGCAGTCTCAAGCATTGTCAAAGTACCAATACCTCCTATAGGTCAATTCAAATCAAGCTAGACAGACTAATTTCAGGGCTGAGATTTATTGCCCAATAAGACTCTTATTTGCTAGCTTTCTCACAATTCCACATCTAAATGCTATGTTTAACTGGAGTGCACAAAAGTGAATATATGGATCTTCAGTATGGTACACTTGTAAACAAGCTATCTGGCATAGTGTTTTGATCAATTAGCAGGAATCTCCGTTTTTCCTCATAAAGATGTTTGCAGTTTCCCATTTCCAACTGTATAGCATATGACGAACCAGAGGAGTTTGCCATCTCTCCTTTGGGACTAGGGAGCTGAGCCTGCTACGCTCAACACCTCCTATGGGACAGGGTAAGGAGGAGCCTTCTGGAGGTGACTCCCCCTTAGGAGACAGGGAAACCCCAGAGAGAAACTCAAGTCACTATCCCTTCCCCCCAGAGACTAACATCTTCATGGGGTATGCAGAAAATAAGATGTGTGAGAACCCTTTAACAATGGTTGGCTCAGCTCCTGACTCAAACTTCTTTTCATCCTCTTTAGGGAAAACAGTCGAACGGCTGAAACCCAGCCTCCTGAAATCACATGTGGCGAGGAACCAGTCAGTAAGGGGCATCTACACAGCTCACAGAATGTAATTACCCTGCAGCTCACATTGAAGAGAGAGACACTCCGCGAGACAGAATGCCAGATGTGGCATCTCACCCAGAGGCCCACACTGGGAGAGTGCAACGCGGCCCAGTAGACGAGAAACTGGAGCCTTCGTGGGTGGTAGCCCGAGCGAGAACCGAGCACCTCAGCCCTAGAACCTGGAGGAGGAACTGCCTAAGACCTCCCACACTGAGAAAGCAAGAAGCAGGAGGAGATGCCACTGTCATGGAGTCCAGTTGAGGAGTCACGTAAGCGACTCCACGCAAGAGGCGGTCGGCCTACATAACCCACCCAGGAAGCACTGCTCTGCAGAGACAGGTATGCAGTGGCTTCTGAGGAATGGGAGGCAGGCTGCAAGGCCACAGGAAAGAGCCGAAGACTGGGGAGGAAGAACCAAGAATGAAGAAAGAGAAAGCAAACCCCAGAGAAGGGGATTGAAAACGGGAAAAGCCCCAGAGCACAGAGAGACTGACAACACCCCAAAGTGAAGTGTAAGAAGGAAAAGAACCCCAGAGTGAGGAGAGATTGAGAAAACTTGAGAGTGGGGAGTACGAAGGAGAAAGACCCCATAGTGGGGAGAGTCTAAGAACACCCCAGACTGGGGAGTGAGAAGGAGAAGCCCAGAGTCGGTAGATCAACCGAAAGAAGCTCCAATGTGGGGAAGGAGAAGATACGCCCCAGAGTGGGGAGAGAAATTGAAAGAAACCCTGAGCTGGGAAATGAACAGAGGAACCACAGAATGGGGAGAGAAACCGAGAGAAGCCGTGGTGTGAAGAAAAAGCCAATGTGCTCTGGAGTGGGGAAAGAAACAGCTAGAGGTCCCAGAGTGAAGATATGAGACAGAGAGGAGCCTGGTGTGGGTGGCAGAAGCGAGGAGCCCAGAGTGGGAAATAAGCAAGAGCGAGACCCTGATTGGGAGAGAAGAGCCTGAAAGAAAATCCAGACCGAAGGAAAGGGAAATACGAACGTCTGAGCGAAGGGAGAAGTACTGTGAGACGCACAAGTTTCAAGGAGTACCAGAGAGACCTGTCTGGAATCTCTGGATGGCACTTGAGCCATACACAAACTGTATGTTTTGGACTCTGAACATAGGCCTGGGGCTATGGTGAAAAGATACAGGTATCGCGGTCAGACGTCATGCTGTGGTCGTTTTATATTTTCTTTTAAGCAATAGGGAGAGAAAGTAGGTTAGAATAGGATATCTGCACAGAAGACATAATTTATGTTTGAACATCTTGACACCCTGTCGAGCACCCCTTTTGATCCTTAATTTGTACAGAGTAGGGATTAGTAGCACAGAGATAGGGAAAAATTAGGTCTTTTGAAGCAGAAGAGGAAATAAACCCTTTTTTGAAAATCACGCTGCTCGTGTGTCTCCTGATTCTGACCTCCCGCAAACCTAAGTGTCTATGTTGCTGGATATGGAACAGGAATTGCACTGTTGGTAATGCAGTGATATTGACTAGTATTGGGGCATCCATAACCGATGTTGAATTCCTTGAAATTGGAGGGATCAATCCTGAGGCACACAGCTAGAAAGGTAGCTCAGTGCTCCAGTGACTGAGATCTCATGTGTGTAGAACTTCCTTCAAATCATGTGTTTTTTCCAATTTCCTCTGCACAATGTACTAGTTCAACCCATTAATTGAAAAGAATTCTTCGAAGATACCACCCCTTGAACCCCACCACCCAATCCTTCTTGGGAGGAGTCCATCCCCCCTACTTCTCGTCTTCTTGCTCATATTCAGCAGGGATTGGTTTTCTGAACTTGCAGTGAAATCAAAAGTATGTACTGAAATGTTATGGGGGATTTATCTCTCCCACTTTATTGGGGTAGGGGGAGGTAAAAGATGATCCCCAGCATTTCATGAGGGGAGATACATTGGATTCATCGGACCCCATTACAGGTTCAGTGATTCATTACAGGTTCAGTGATTAATACTCCGGTAATCCCGGAATTACTTGCGTATTACAAGCCTGTGCATGTGCAACAATTGGCCTGCTGGTAAACCTCTGGAGGAATTCCTGAAAAAAACCCTTACTGAGCGCTGAAACTCTCCATTTTCAGACCATTTACCATAACCACTAGACATAGTTGGATGAATTACTGAATAGCAATTCCTCCAAAAAAATGCAGATTTACCACTTGATAATTCCTCCATTTGAAATGGGAAGCTGATCGGCAGCCATGTTTTAAAAAATTACAATCAATGCAAAATCACCCATTACCTGGTGCCATCGAAGGTAGATGTAAACAGGAAATATGTCAAGGGACAACACTTAATCCAAAGTCCCAGAAATGATGCTGTAGAAGCCAAAGTGCATTGAAGTTGGGCTCACTTCAATGACAGATTTACAGGGTAATTCATAGAATTTCGCAGAAAAGTGTCGCAAGCGGCTGGCGCAGAGTGTCCGCGTGCGATTGTCTGCGCCAGGCACGTGCGCTAAAACCGATTTCCGCGCACAGCGTATTCATGGATTTTAGGCTCCCAAACCAGCCGTGGCGCAGAGTATCGCAGCGACCATGCAGCAGCGCCAGTAACGCCCCCAAGAACGCCCTCGCGCAAGGAAAAGCCATCAAAATCGCAAAATCATCGCAAAGGGCTGCGCTAACCCTGGACCAGTTTACAGGGCTGCCAAACAAGGAACGCAAAGCGGGTAACGTGCATATCAGGGGTACGCGTGAAGTTATACACGCGATTAGCCAGGGTACGTGTATTACAGGGGTACGCGGGAAGTGTAACACGCGATTGGCCAGGGTACGTGTATTACAGGGGTAGGCGGGAAGTTATACACGCGATTAGCCAGGGTACGTGTATTACAGGGGTACGCGGGAAGTTTAACACGCGATTGGCCAGGGTACGTGTATTACAGGGGTATGCGGGAAGTTTTACATGCGATTAGCCAGGGTACGTGTATTACAGGGGTACGCGGGAAGTTTAACACGCGATTGGCCAGGGTACGTGTATTACAGGGGTAGGCGGGAAGTTTTACACGCGATTAGCCAGGGCACGTGTATCACAGGGGTACGCGGGAATTATCACATGCGATTTGGCTGTGTACGTGTATTACAGGGATGCGATTTGGCCAGGTACGTGTATTACAGGGGTGCGCAGGAATTATCACACGCGATTTGGCTGGGTACGTGTATTACAGGGGTGCGTGGGAATCATCACACGCGATTTGGCTGGGTACGTGTATTACAGGGGTGCGTGGGAAGTCACACGCGATTAGGCTGGGTGGGTCCTCACAGGTGTTCCCTGTACACCCTCCACGGCCCCTGCAGGCAGCCTACAAAACAGGGGACTACCCTGCACACCTGCTCATGTCCCCCTGCACCCCCACCCCCCAGCAGTGCAGGGGCAGCCTCCACCAGGCCCCCACCCATGTCTCCCACCACCACCACCCCCCCGCCACCAGGGGCAGCCTCCACCAGGCCCCCACCCATGCCTCCCACCACCCCCAACCCCCAGCAGTGCAGGGGCAGCCTCCACCAGGCCCCCACCCATGCCTCCCACCACCCCCAACCCCCAGCAGTGCAGGGGCAGCCTCCACCAGGCCCCCACCCATGCCTCCCACCACCCCCAACCCCCAGCAGTGCAGGGGCAGCCTCCACCAGGCCCCCACCCATGTCTCCCACCACCCCCACCCCCCGCCACCAGGGGCAGCCTCCACCAGGCCCCCACCCATTCCTCCCACCACCCCCACCCCCCCGCCAACAGGGGCACCCTCCACCAGGCCCCCACCCATGTCTCCCACCACCCCCATCCCCCCGCCACCAGGGGCAGCCTCCACCAGGCCCCCACCCATGTCTCCCACCACCCCCACCCTCCCGCCACCAGGGGCAGCCTCCACCAGGCCCCCACTCATGTCCCCTATCACCCCCACCCCCCAGCAGTGCAGGGGCAGCCTCCACCAGGCCCCCACCCATGTCTCCCACCACCCCCACCCCCCCGCCACCAGGGGCAGCCTCCACCAGGCCCCCACTCATGTCCCCTATCACCCCCACCCCCCAGCAGTGCAGGGGCAGCCTCCACCAGGCCCCCACCCATGTCTCCCACCACCCCCACCCCCCCGCCACCAGGGGCAGCCTCCAACAGGCCCCCACCCATGCCTCCCACCAACCCCAACCCCCAGCAGTGCAGGGGCAGCCTCCACCAGGCCCCCACCCATGCCTCCCACCACCCCCAACCCCCAGCAGTGCAGGGGCAGCCTCCACCAGGCCCCCACCCATGCCTCCCACCACCCCCAACCCCCAGCAGTGCAGGGGCAGCCTCCACCAGGCCCCCACCCATGTCTCCCACCACCCCCAACCCCCCCGCCACCAGGGGCAGCCTCCACCAGGCCCCCACCCATTCCTCCCACCACCCCCACCCCCCCGCCACCAGGGGCAGCCTCCACCAGGCCCCCACCCATGTCTCCCACCACCCCCACCCCCCCCGCCACCAGGGGCAGCCTCCACCAGGCCCCCACCCATGCCCCCCACCACCCCCACCCCCCCGCCACCAGGGGCAGCCTCCACCAGGCCCCCACCCATGTCTCCCAACACCCCCACCCACCAGCACTGTGGGGCACGTGGCCAGCAGGCAGTCAGGCAGCAGCAGATGGCAGGTGGGAGCGTGCTCAGGGCTCTGGGGGGCAGTAATTTGGCCTCCTGGCCAGGAGCGTGGTCTCTCGTGTGTGAACGCGTGGACAGCCTGATAGGGAGTGAAATCCCACACGTCAGCGTGTGAATCGAGGAAAGGCCCTTAGCGCGTAAACCCGTCAACAGCATATGCGCGCCTATAGTCACCTGCACGTGCAGGAAATTGTTGCGTGACACGTCCCAGTGTCAAAGCGTGTGATTGGTGAAAATGGATCTACACGCAGAAGTGACAAAGCGTGTGATTGGTGAAAATGGATCTACACGCAGGAGTGACAAAGCGTGTGATTGGTGAAAATGGATCTACACGCAGACGTGACAAAGCGTGTGATTGGTGAAAATGGATCTACACGCAGGAGTGACAAAGCGTGTGATTGGTGAACGTACACGCCGCGTAAGTGACGCTGTACGTGTGGGCCTGTATATAAGGTACATGTAGAACACCATTTCCTTGTACGTGCTTTTCGTGGAGAGCGAGTGGGTGAATTCTGTACTTCTTGTCGTTTCACACACGATTTACTTCACGGCGTTTCCAGTTCGTACTCCCTGTTACCTCTGACAGCTTTTTCTCTTTTTTCCTCTTGTACTGGTTTACCTGGGCCTGTTCCCTCAAAACAGTGTCCCCTTCTACTGTTGTCCTGTCTTCTCAGACAGCGTACACATCTTCTTTTGGCGGGGGTATTGCCAGCCAAACGCGCTCATTTTTCACGCTCTTTTACCTGGCAGACGGTGAGTCACGCACGTATCCAACTTCTGTGCTTGCCCCGTGTGTAGCCTACCCCTTCAGAGGTCATTCTAGGCTGCGTGTGACACGCATACGTTCATTCTTGTGTTACTGGGTGCCACAGCGTAGTGCAGGTTTTTCTTTCTGCACACGTGGTCTAGGAGGGGTTGAGTGCACGTCATCTCCCTTTTTTGGGCCTCCTGTGCGTTGCGTGACCCGTCATCTTTCCCCAGGGGTTACAATCAGCCGTGCTAGAGCACTAGGGTACAATTACCATCTGGTACCCAACCCCTTTGACCCCCAATTGCCCAGGACAATTGTCTACAGCCACTCCCATACGCACATTAATATCAGTGCCATGGCTGGGAGGCGAGGATTCCGTAAGGGTGGCAAAGGTGGAAGAGCCACAAGTGGTGGCCGTGGTGGATCCGGTAGGGGACGTGGTCGTAACTTGCAGGGTGAGCCTGTCCCCCCATGTGTGGAGGACCAGTCAAGGGCACCTATCATCCTCCCCCCTCCCCCCCCCTTCCCCCCTCCCGTTGAGGCTGAAGTGGCTGACACCATCCATGCTCAGCCCTTGTTGGACCAGCCCATTGTGGCACCAGACCTGGCTGACTCCATGGCTGACTTCCAGGTCAGCAGGGCTACGACACGTGCGCTGGTGCACGTTGATGCTATCATGCCACGTGGATCTGGGGCAGCAAGGTCATCTGCTGCCCCAAGTAGGCAGGGCGGAGAGGCTGCAGGGGCAGCTGCAGCTCCATCCACCCCAGCTCTCACACACCCAGCCAGGACAGTGTCCGTCCTAGTCCATTCTGCTGACATTCCCCATGACACCATTACACTTGAGCCAATGCCTGCACCAACTCCCATGCTGAGTGTGCAATCCCACACACCTGATACAGAGCCCACCAGGGCTCCTGCCCCTAGTGTCCAGAGCGGCGCAGGACACTCAGGATCACCACCACCTTCCAAGCGGAAGAGGAAGAGTGCTCGTCCGGCACAGGCTGATGCCCCCGACACGGCTACACAGTCCGGTCCGTCGAGGAAGCCCAGCTTCACGGATGTGGAACTGAATGCACTTGTCGAGTATGTGTCCGGACATGATAACGAGATGGTCATTGTTGCAGGATCCAAGACCACACCTGCACAACGCCAGGCACACTGGCAGACCATTGCGGACATCGTAAGTGCCCTTGGAATCGTGAGGCGCACAGCCAATGATTGCTACAAGCGCTGGAATGACCTAAAGCGCAGGGCAAAGAAGAAGCTGGCCTCAAGTCATGCCGCAACTCTAGTGACTGGAGGTGGGTCTCCAGTAGAAGACATGGAACTCACTCCACATGAGTCAGTCGCTGGGACCTACATCACGGAGGAACAGATCCAAGGCGTGGGAGATCTGCCTGATTACGAGGCATTGTCCGGTGAGTGCACATGCATGTGTGTGTCATCCATGTGCATGGTGTGTGTGTGAGGGCATCTGTTTGTGTGCCAGGTGAGAGTGTGTGCGCCTGAGTCGAATGGGTCAGCCATGTGCTTCATGCAACACATCCTGCGCAGCTGCATTTCGCCATTGCAGTATCCCTTCTGCCAACAGTAGACATCTAGCCCAACACCACCCAAGTTGGCCTTGAAGTGTCACCTTGCCACTACATTGTTGATTATTTTCCTATGTTCAATCAGACAGATTGTATGCATTCCACCACTTATACTAGGCATTCCTCAGTCCTCTAGTCACATGTATGGCATGGCCATGGTAAAGTGGAGTTACTTTGTTACCTGGATATCATATGTTCACACATGTCCCTGTGCAATTGGACCATATTGGACTGGCAGCTCCAGGTGATAAAGCAGACCTGTCAGAATTAGAAAAGCTATTGCATGTGGGAACTGGACAGAATGAATAAGTGCTGCCCTCCTCTCCATCTACACTCAATAGCAATGGCACATGCCATCTGTGTGATGGCATGTGTGTGTCACCTGGCAATCACAGGGCAATGTGTGATGCCACTGCCAGGCAGCATGCATGAAATGTGTTCATCTTCCATCTTTGTGTAATGAGTGTGTGCCATTTGCCTGCCCTTCATACGCAGTGAGGGTGCATGCATGGGAGGGTCTTAGTCATGTGGGACATGTGTCAATCAAGTACTGGTTCTCTTGTTTCACAGCCCTCATTGTGTGCCATGGTGCTAATGCGGGTTTCCATTTCTTTGTCATTATGTCATTGCAGGGGAAGACGCACCTGATACTGCTGGGGTTGTGGAGATGGTGCAGAGCCAGGAGGGGTCCGAGGGCCGACCAACCACCAGTGAGGGACGTGGTGTGCTGGTGGGTGAAAACCCACAAGTGCTGCAGGTCGTGCTCTCAAGGGGTGTCTCTGGCTGCACCTCCCCCGAGCTGTACTCAGCTGTTGACTCGGATGATGAGACCTACGTGCCGTCGCAGGTGAGTGTTCCAGGGAGGGAATCTGTTCTGTCCCACCCACCTGCACCAGGGTCAGAACCCTCAATGGGGATGTCAGTGTTGGCATCTAGGCCTTTGGTGGTTACGGATGCAGGGTCACACTCCGCGACATCTGATCCTGTTCCTGGGCCAGCAGATCAGAGGGGGAATGCAGTCCTGCAGCCTCAGGCAGTGCCGGCACAGCAAGGCGCAGTCCGCCTTGCCCCAGACAGGTGTGGTGCCCGCCGACGTGGTGGCCGTACGCCACCTGGCAAAACCGTATGGGAGAAATCCATTTACGGTATGGCTACCCAACAGGCAGCATCATCCGAGATGATGGCTCAGGCCATGGATAGGGTGGCCACTTCCATTGTCCCCCCTGAAAGGCTGATGGAGCGACTAGAGCAGGCAACCGACTCCATCTGCCAGTCACACAGGGAGGACATGTTGGCGTCCAACAGGGACAGGCGGGCGGCACTGGCGACTCTGCAGGAGGCCATCTCCATAGAGTCCCAGGGCCACAGGGAAGCCCTGAGGCAGGAGCTACATCAACTCAGGACGACTCCTGTTGAGCTAGAGGCTTCAACACACCAAAGGACAGAACAGCAGCTGGAGCGTCTCACCCGTATGCTCTCAGCTGAGATGCAAGCAACGAGGGCGGAGGTCCGGGCATCCCGTGAGTTGTTGCATGGGGACCTCCGCACCCTCATCCTCCAGAACGAGACCTACCACACCCGCATGCTTGCAGCCATGGAGGAACAGAGTAGGGCCTTGCGTGGGCTGCCTCCCATAGTGCAACCACCTCCGGATGCAGCTGCACAGGGTGATAATAGCGACAGCAGTGATACTCCCACAATAGGGTAGCCGTGTGGGCCATGAGCCCATGGAGGTGTTTTTTTTTCCCAGGATCCACACAGGTGGTTTCTGGTGTGCACCCTGACCTCGGACCTCCTGGGTGGCCTCCCCAACCCCCCCGGGCCCTTTAATGGCCATTTTTGATTTTCTTTTTATTTTTATTTTTTTAAAATTTTTATTTTTATTTTTATTTTTATATTTTTCCCAATTTTTTTGGGACAAATTGTTGGCTTCCGTGGTTCCTGTGGGCATACGCTGCATTGTGGCTGGGCACATGCAGGCTTGTCATGTATTAGGTTCAGATGCCTGGGTTTGAGTCACACACACCCCTCCTGCTTCCCGTTTCCATGGGCTTGCAAAGGGTGTGCCCAAGTGACATTGAAGTACATGGTGACATTGGACTCCCACTACATGTGTGGGTAGTCTAGTCAATACTGTGTATACATTCCTAGTGCATATTGCTGTTGTGTTGTACACTGCATGTTGCATTGATGTGTAACTCATCATCTGTGTCTGCCTCCCAATTTGCAGGTCCCTTCCTCATGTCTACACAAGGCCCTCTAGTCTGGAGATGGGGTCCTTGTTGGCAGCAGTGCACCTACAACTCTACATGGCACCAACACTGATCAGTTGGAAGTGGTGGGAGTGCAGGCATATCCAGGTGGTGAGACAACTGATTTATTACATTACTGAAGTCATGTTTATGGTAGTACGTGCTCAAGTATGTAGTTTGTCCTGCATTACAGTGAGCATTTCAGGTGTAGGAAGTTTCAATTGGGGACACTGTACATCGCAACACTTGTCACGTTGTGGGGATTACTTTGTTTACCTGCACATAGCATGACATGGCACGGTGTGTTGTGTGGCGGTGCTGGGGATGGGTTGGGTGACATGGCACTGTCCTCTTGTTGCATTTAGCAAGTGGGTATTAATTTTGGCTGCTTGAATGTGTTCCTTCACAAAACTGCATTGGTGTTGTGTGTGGGTAGGGATGCACACATTGTAATACTTCCAGGTGAACAATCTCAGGCTGATATGCTTTTCACGGTTGAATCTCCAGACATTCAGGATCAGTGTCAGGTTGAGTCATCATTGATTGTCAGATGGAATGTGCCAGGCCAGTGTGCACTCCACAGGGGAGTGAATACTATGTGAAGTAATTAGCCACTAGCTGTGTACGGGCTGCCTCCCCTCGTGCCCTTTCCCCTCCCATGCGCAGCGGCTGTGCATGTGGTTGGGGATGTGGGGCCACCACCATGTCCACGGGCATGCCCCGGCGTGTTGCAACGTTGTGCAGGACACATGCTGCCACTATGATCCTGCACACTACTGGGGGAGCGTATAACAGCTGCCCGCCAGAACGGTCAAGGGAGCGAAAGCGTGACTTTAGCACTCCGAATGTGCGCTCCACTATGCCCCGGGTTGTAATGTGGGCTGTGTTATATCTTACCTCGGGTGGCGTGGTGGGGTTCCGAATTGGCGTCATCATGTGGGGGCTGAGAGGGTAGGCACTGTCCCCTGTGGAGGTGGTGATTGGTATCATTGGTGGGGTTGTGACCTTGCTCAGTATCCAACATGCATGCATGTGCAGTGGCATACATACTCACCGAGAAGCCATGTATCGCCATGCCGCCCAGCATCTATGTCCCGGCATAGGGTGGACATTCGATAAATGAAGCTGTCGTGGGTGGACCCGGGATAGTTGGCATATACTGAGGTGATGATTCCCTTGGCATTACATACTACCTGCACGTTGATGGAATGCCAGTGCTTGCGGTTCCTATAGATGTGCTCAGATGCCCTGGGGGGACGTAGAGCCACATGGGTGCAGTCGATGGCACCTAGCACTTTGGGGAATCGTGCCACTCCGTAAAAATCCAGGGCGGCAGCATGCCTTTCAGCAGGTGTTCTGGGCAGGTATATGTGCCTGCGGACTGATGGGCGTGCAGTGATGATGTCCAAGACCTGGTGTAGGCAGCGTGACTGGGTGGCCTGTGACACCCCACCCACTATGGCACTTGTCCGCTGAAATGATCCAGTGGCTAAGAAGTGCAGTACATTGAGGACCTTCTCCAGGGGGCTGAGTGCTTGAGAGCACAGGGTGGGTGATGTGAGGTCATCCTCCCACTCACTCACCAGGTCCAGTATTATGTGTGGTGGAAACCTGTACCTTCCATACACCTGGTCATCAGGCATCCCGAAAAGGCTGGTTCTGGGTGTGAATATTCTGGCCCTGACTCTCCTCCTCCTCCTCCTTTGGTAGCCCACTGCCACTGCTGCTAGGAACGGTATGTTCATCCTGGCATCTGGCTTGTTATTTGAAAAGTGCGCAAATTAATGCTTTGCGCGTGTTCTAGGCGAGCGTGTGACCCGCGCACCCCTGGAATCTAGTTCCCACTCCAATAGCGTGTGGAAATTCCCACGCAGCAGGCATACAGGTGCGCTGACGTACTTGCGTGTGTAAGTGCCCGCGCACCCCTGAAATACACGTACATAGGCCAATCGCGTGTACGCGCACTTTTGTCCAATTACACGCGATGAAATACACGTACATAGGCCAATCGCGTGTACGCACACTTTTGTCCAATTACACGCAATGAAATACACGTACATAGGCCAATCACGCGATGACACTCTGACGTGCAGTATTTCCACGTGTGTTCCGTCATCACGTGCTGAGTGGGGAACGCCCGTGCGGGTCACGTCAGACGCGCTTACGCGCTGAGGGACTCTGGTCCAATAGAATCGCGTATGCGTGCTGACGCGCTTACGCGCTAAGGGCCTTTCCTCGGATTTCACGCTGACGTGCAGGATTTTCACGTGCCAAATCACTCCGTATCAAGCTGGGCACCCGAAAACACACGGAACACCACGCTCCTGCCCAGAAGGCCGAGTTACTGCCCCCCAGTGCCCCGAGCAGCCTCCCACGTGCTATCTGCTGCTGCCTGCCTGCCTGCCTGCCTGCTGCCACCGTGCCCTGCCATTTGGTGCCTGCACATCAGCCATCTGCAGGGGTCCAGTTGCTGTGTCCACCCCTGCTGGAACTGAAGACTCCCAACTGGGATTACATCGCTCCACAGCCCAGCCCCAGGACCCAGTTGCCCACCCACACCTGCCTCTGGGGTTGCCATGTCGGGCACTTCCACATCTGGCACCAGTGGCAACCCCAGGCCAGAGGGGCAGAGGGGCACCAGCTTCACTGCCACCGAAGTTGGTGTCCTGGTGGAGCATGTCCAGGGCAGTATGATGCCCTCTTTGGATCGTCCCGCGCCAGCAAGGAAGGACGGGAGAGGATCTGGGCCGACTGTGTGGTTGCCATCAACGCGGAGGGGGTGGCAACCTGCAACGTCCAGAAGATCAAGAAGCGCTGGGAGGACTTGAGGTCCAGGACCCTTGTGAAGGCCCGGCGCCTCGTGGAGGGGGGCCGGGGCCGCATGAGTTCCATCCAGAAGAGGGTCCTGGAACGCGTACGCCCAGCGCTCCACGCCCAGGTCCTTGAGAGGGAGGCCCGTCTGGAGTTGAGCGGTATGTGTCCAAGCATTACTGTGTGAGACAGGGCATGTTGCGGTGTGCTGGTTCTATGATACTTGCCTGTATGTGTGCCATGGGCCATGTATGCATGTATGTGTGCAGGGACATCATGGTAATGCATGTGCGACCAGTGATGTGTGACCCACATGGTTGTTGCATGTGTTGAAATGCGGCATGGGGAGCCCTATGCAGATTTTGGACATGAGAGCATGCCAGTCTCTGCACCTGGACATGGATGGGGGTGAAGGATGGGTGCTGATGCCAGGTACATATATGGTAGCCATGTCTGTGTGCCTGACCTGCGTGTCTGTGACTTGTGCATGCCATGGATGCATGACACATGTGTGTGACAATGCACAGATTCAGTGACGCACCCAACTTACCCTTGTTTCGCCTGTGTTCGGTGTGTTTGGGGCCAGATGGATGTGACTGAGGTGAAGTGTGTGCATGTGATATGCATGAGCCATGATGCATGTGAGTTACATATCATTGAATGTTTCAAGAGTCCATTGGACATGCATGGAAATGTCCATTGCATGCACCATGCCTGTTACTGTGTGTGTTTTGCCTGGACTGACCCATGTGTTGTGGAGGGACATGATGGAAGTGTACTTTGACAGTGGTGCTCATCTGCTATTGCTTCCTGTCTAGGGGACCATTGTACAGTAGCCTGATGCTTGTGTCCTTTGTCTCCCTCTACGCAGCGGCTAGTGAAGAAGAGGGCGGAGACGGCGCTGTGGAGCAAGGCGGCGGGGATGCCCCCACGGCTGCAGCGGAAGGGGTGGGTGAGCCCCCACAGGGGCCTGCTACGGCGGGAGACGGTGAGGAGCCATCCAGGTTGGTGGTTTGCACAGAGGAGGAGGAGGCCGACACTGGTGCACACATGGGGCCTGGTGGGAGCATCCCTGCTGGTGCAAGTGGTGCAGTCCAGGGCCAGGGGCAGGAGGCAGCACAGGTCACCGTGAAGGGGCCTGTGCATGTCACTGTCCCTGACCCTGTGAGTGCACCACCATGCACCAGCAGGGATGCCCCGTCCCAGGCCCGTCCGCAGGTAGAGGGGATGTCCATGTCACCTGACTCCCCTCCACCTGCGGACGTGGTAACCCCTGGCCGCGTGGAGAAGGTCCTGATTGGGGTCGCGATGCAGACGGCTGTGATTCGTGATGACGTGCGTGCTTCCCGGGAGGAGCACGCACGTCATCACGAAGTGCACCGTGCCGACGTGGCCCAATTGGGATCGGCCATGTTCGGGGGTTTCCTGCATGTGTTGGCCAATCTGACGGCCCTCTCCTCCTCTGTGCAGGCTATCCACCGGTCGTTCTCCTTGCCGTCTTCCGGCCCAGATGCCACCAGGGCCCCCTGTGGACCTGCCCCGACCAATGCAGCCAGCTCGGTGGGGATCCCATCCCTGCCACAGTTGGGAGTCGGAGGTCCAGCAGGGGTGGACAACACAGCAAGTGGACCCCAGCAGATGGAAGATGTGACGGCATCATCGGGCAGGGCACGTGCACGATGGCGTCGGTGGTTTCCATCAGCCTGGATGCCGTCGTGCTGGCAGAGGCAGTGGCATCGGAGGCAGCAGCGGGCTCGACGTGGGAGGCATCATGGCTCGGGGCCATCAAGATCAGAGGGGCAGGCATCGGCCGGAGGGCAGGGCAACCCTGGGATGGTGGTGTGTTCCGTGTGGGAGGAGTTTGGCCAGCGGATAGGTGCGGAGCGGCAGCGGGCGGAAGAGGAGCGGCTCGCCATGGTCAGGGCGGAGTTCTCCATGCGTCGGGCATTGAGGCGGGCTGAGTGCCTCGAGGAAGCTCGCAGGGAGTTTGAGGTGGACATGGGGTTGTCCCTGCGAGACCTCGGGGCCAGGACAGAGTCCCGCCTCCAGGACATCGACATGGAGTTCGATGATGCCCTGGCCAGCAACATCACCAAGTGAGCCGCAGGACTTGCCCGCTGCCTTTGTATATAGTTATTTAGTTAGTTAGTGCTAGGTTTCCTTTATTTATTTTTATTATTTTGGACCGCTCGGACAATGGCCACTTTTTTGTACATATATTTTTCATTAGTTAGTGGTAGGTTTCATTTTTGGTGTTGGGCTCATGGACCCTGGAACATTCCTGTATATAGTTTGTTTTTTTGGGAGATACATTTTTTTAATTTGTTATTGTTTTCACCATGACGTAATGGTTTTTCATTAATTTCCTATGACATGATATTGCTTTGGACAAAATCATTTTTATTTTTTATTCCTTTGTTTTTTTGTTTATCACTTTTGTTCTCGGACATGGACCATTTATTTACTTAGCCACATCGTTGTATGTTTGAAAAGTTCACTTATTTTTGGTATTTAATACATTTTTTATATTTTCTTACACTTCTGTTATTTTCTCATTGGTTTGTTACATGTCATGATATGGGTTTTGACATTCACTTGCACCCATTGTGTATGTGTGTGTGACGGACATGTGTTCTTTTGCATACTTGGCATTGGGGTTGTGTCATGTGATTGCATTCACTATGTGGGTGGATGCAATCCTTGCCTGGGTGTTTGTGCTGGGTATGCTGGCCATTACTGCCATGATTGTGTATCGTCAGGACCTGGGGCCAGGGGGACATGTGTGGGGGCCTGCTGGCAGGTTCCCCACAGTGCTGGGGGGTGGGGGTGGTGGGTGACATGAGTGGGGGCCTGGTGGAGGGTGCCCCTGGTGGCGGGGGGGTGGGGGTGATAGGGGACATGAGTGGGGGCCTGGTGGAGGGTGCCCCTGGTGACTGGGGGGGTGGGGGTGGTGGGTGACATGAGTGGGGGCCTGGTGGAGGGTGCCCCTGGTGACTGGGGGGGTGGGGGTGGTGGGTGACATGAGTGGGGGCCTGGTGGAGGGTGCCCCTGGTGGCGGGGGGGTGGGGGTGGTGGGAGACATGGGTGGGGGCCTGGTGGAGGCTGCCCCTGCACTGCTGGGGGGTGGGGGTGGTGGGAGACATGAGTGGGGGCCTGGTGGAGGGTGCCCCTGGATGGTGGGGGGTGGGGGTGGTGGGAGGCATGGGTGGGGGCCTGGTGGAGGGTGCCCCTGGTGGCGGGGGGGTGGGGGGGATAGGGGACATGAGTGGGGGCCTGGTGGAGGGTGTCCCTGGTGACTGGGGGGGTGGGGGTGGTGGGTGACATGAGTGGGGGCCTGGTGGAGGGTGCCCCTGGTGGCGGGGGGGTGGGGGTGATAGGGGACATGAGTGGGGGCCTGGTGGAGGGTGCCCCTGGTGACTGGGGGGGTGGGGGTGGTGGGTGACATGAGTGGGGGCCTGGTGGAGGGTGCCCCTGGTGACTGGGGGGGTGGGGGTGGTGGGTGACATGAGTGGGGGCCTGGTGGAGGGTGCCCCTGGTGGCGGGGGGGTGGGGGTGGTGGGAGGCATGGGTGGGGGCCTGGTGGAGGCTGCCCCTGGTGGCGGGAGGGTGGGGGTGGTGTGAGACATGGGTGGGGGCCTGGTGGAGGGTGCCCCTGCACTGCTGGGGGGTAGGGGTGGTGGGTGACATGAGTGGGGGCCTGGTGGAGGGTGCCCCTGGTGGCGGGGGGGTGGGGGTGATAGGGGACATGAGTGGGGGCCTGGTGGAGGGTGCCCCTGGTGACTGGGGGGGTGGGGGTGGTGGGTGACATGAGTGGGGGCCTGGTGGAGGCTGCCCCTGCACTGCTGGGGGGTGGGGGTGGTGGGAGACATGGGTGGGGGCCTGGTGGAGGGTGCCCCTGGATGGTGGGGGGTGGAGTGGTGGGAGACATGAGTGGGGGCCTGGTGGAGGGTGCCCCTGGATGGTGGGGGGGGTGGGGGTGGTGGGAGGCATGAGTGGGGGCCTGGTGGAGGGTGCCCCTGGATGGTGGGGGGTGGGGGTGGTGGGAGACATGAGTGGGGGCCTGGTGGAGGCTGCCCCTGCACTGCTGGGGGGTGGGGGTGGTGGGAGATATGTGTGGGGGCCTGGTGGAGGCTGCCCCTGGATGGTGGGGGGTGGGGGTGGTGGGAGACATGAGTGGGGGCCTGGTGGAGGCTGCCCCTCCACTGCTGGGGGGTGGGGGTGGTGGGAGACATGTGTGGGGGCCTGGTGGAGGCTGCCCCTGGTGACTGGGGGGGGTGGGGGTGGTGGGAGACATGAGTGGGGACCTGGTGGAGGGTACCCCTGGTGACTGGGGGGGTGGGGGTGGTGGGAGACATGAGCAGGTGTGCAGGGTAGTCCCCTGTTTTGTGGGCTGCCTGCAGGGGCCGTCGAGGGTGACAGGACCCACCCAGCCTAATCGCGTGTGTAACTTCGCACGCACCCCTGTAATACACGTACCAAGCCAAATCGCGTGTGATAATTCCCGCGCACCCCTGAAATACACGCGGCCAGGCTATTCGCGTGTGGAAATTCCCGCGCACCCCTGAAATACACGTACCCTGCTGTAATCGCGTGTGGGACTTCCCGCGCACCCCTGTAATACACGCGCCCAGCCTATTCGCGTGTGGAAATTCCCGCGCACCCCTGAAATACACGCGCCCAGGCTATTCGCGTGTGGAACTTCCCGCGCACCCCTGAAATACACGCGGCCAGGCTATTCGCGTGTGGAACTTCCCGCGCACCCCTGAAATACACGTACCCTGCTGTAATCGCGTGTGGGACTTCCCGCGCACCCCCGAAATACACGCGGCCAGGCTATTCGCGTGTGGAAATTCCCGCGCACCCCTGAAATACACGTACCCTGCTGTAATCGCGGGTGGAACTTCCCGCGCACCTCTGAAATACACGCGGCCAGGCTATTCGCGTGTGGAAATTCCCGCGCACCCCTGAAATACACATACCCTGCTGTAATGGCGTGTGGAACTTCCCGCGCACCCCTGAAATACACGCGGCCAGGCTATTCGCGTGTGGAATTCCCGCGCACCCCTGAAATACACGCGCCCAGGCTATTCGCGTGTGGAACTTCCCGCGCACCCCTGAAATACACGTACCCTGCTGGAATCGCGTGTGGAAATTCCCACGCACCCCTGAAATACACGCGCCCAGGCTATTCGCGTGTGGAACTTCCCGCGCACCCCTGAAATACACGTACCCTGCTGTAATCGCGTGTGGAACTTCCCGCGCACCCCTGAAATACACCTACCCTGATGGAATCGCGTGTGGACCTTCCCGCGCACCCCTGAAATCCACGTACCCGGCCAAATCGCGTGTGAGACTTCCTGCGCACACGTATTTTTTGTCAGCGTGTCCGTGTTTGTGGGTACCCCTTTGCACCTCATTTGTCCTGGAGGGCCACAGTATAGGACATTCATCATGGCAGTATATGGGTGCTATTTGTTGGCGCACCTTTTGGCGCACATTTCTTACAGCCGCTGAGACGCTACCGCCTGCTTTCTTGTGGCGGTCGTGTTTGTGCCTGTGCGCTGGTTTGAGCGTGCGCTTTTTTGACCTATTCTATTCCATGAATACGTGTTGTAGGCGAGCGTGTGGGCGTTCTGCGCACTTTTACCCTGTGCTTCCCCCGTGACGCCCACATTTTGGCAAGTTGTTCCCCATTCCGAGTGTTACGCCCCGTGTTCCGCCTACTTTTGTTGCATGCGCCGCGCTATGTGCGATTTTCGCTGTGGACTGTGCGATTTTCGCTGTGACCTGGCGCATGCCGTTAGATGGCCTGTGCGCCAACGTGCGCCGCGCACTTTCTTATCGCACGTCCGATGGTTTTCTCGCGCACGGCCTTCCATGAATCGATGTGCGCTGCTTTTCGTGCGATTTTCGCTATTCCACTGCGATTTTCGCTATTCCACTGCGATTCGCACGTTTTTGGCCACTTGCGCCGCGCTAATTATTCCATGAATCGGCCTGTAAGTTGTGGCTCATGGAAAGAGTTACTTGGTGGCACAAGTTGGAAAGGCAGACACCAGAGGAAGTCTGCTATCTGGACAGAGGTGCTTGACAAGGTGGTGGCAGTTGTGCCTGTTACCTGGGGTGGAATAAGCTTAATTTCATGGCTGGCAGTTGCCTGTACTCCGCCGCAAGTAGACAAATGCCAGAGGAAGAGGCAACGTTGAGCCCTGTAACTAACTCCATGGGAGGAAATCGTCAGCAGCATCCTCAGTATGGCTGACCTGGAGAGTGTAGATCCACCAACTGTATAATCCGTTACTGAATGGCAAGGTCTGCACTGTCTGTCATCATGCAGGCTCTGGGGCTGGTAATGCACATGCACAATGGAGTAAACCAATAATGAGGGCCCAAGGCAGGTCACATAAAGGAAAAGTGGACATGCAGTGAGACAACATACCTCTCCAATGTACCAAACCTGTTGCATAAAGGGTGTGTAAGGTATCTTGGATTGCCAGCACTATGCCCAGTGTATTTACATGTGATAACTGCCCTTAGGAATACACACCCAAGGAATTGGAAGGGCCTCTTGTGTGATTCACACGCAAACATTTTCAAAAAATCCTTTGCTAGCTCAATGTATATTCATAATGAACATAATGAACATTCAACTATTTGACAATGATTTCACATAATAAAGTTACATTCTTCAATCCAAACATTCTGTAATACAAAGACAGAGGAAATGTTGATGCCCAATGTATTTTGGACCTATGACCATCTTCAGGGCCAGAATCTGCCTGTTTTTCTGTGTCCATATCTGGAGTGTCATATGCATCTAAACGATACTGAGTGTTTTACTTTTTTTACAAGAAATTCTCTTACAGCCCTTTTAGGAACTGGTGTGTGCCCTCTGCATCGATCGGCTGTGGATCGATTAAACATTGGTGCACGCTCAACCAGAGTTTTGTATCGTAGTGTTTTTACATGTACCAGTTATTTTCGCTCTCACAAAATGCCATCCCCAAACCATGATGGACTACATAGTCAACATCAGGAATGCAACGGGCCAAACATCCGTATCTGGGACATATCTGGAACAGATCTACCCATGTACCAACTAAAAGCAACAACGCTTTTGTACGATGGATTAACCATCAGTCAGAGGGTACTCTATGATGAGCAACATAACACTTCAAAGCTCAGAACATCACCTGTGCCCTCTCCAATGTCACTTTTATCTCACATTACCTGCAGTAGGTAAGCTATCCCTATTGGGTAGACTATGAGCACAACCTACATAAAATGGCCCCAAATGAACTTCACGGCCAGTTCTGTCAATTGGAAGCCATGCCATCCTGTCATTAGTTGCATTGAACCTATGAAGCAAGACATAGGGGCCAACCGTCTATTGTCAACAACCTTCCCTGCGTGAATTACATTGCGGTGCCTATACAGTGCCGTACTGTAATGCACAACTTACCCCTATGTGGATGTTAACAAGTGACACAATGTCACATCTCAGGTACCAATGCTAGGCAGGGAGCAGATGAAGGAGCCAGCACAGCAGGAACCTTGTGCCCACTTCACCCACCCAGTACCAGCCCCTGGGCACACCTCTAGGGATGCAGGGTAGCGTGCCAGCAGTTAATGTAAAACATACCATAGAACAGCTACAGCAACCTCCATGCCAGTGGCCACACACACTGTATCCACAGAGCCCACCAGTACACTGGGCACCCACACAATCCCCACCTCCAGCAGCAGTGACACTGTGGTTACTACCACTACTAGCACCTCTGCCATGTGGAACTCTGCGGCCTCTACAACTGCTGTTGCCCCTACCCCATGTGTCTCTAAGGCTCCTACCAGAACTGTGCACATAAGCACCTTTTGGCCAAGTCCAAAGCTCTATCCCCTGCACTGCTGATGGCTCAAGGGTGGACATCTGGTTGATGCACTCCCCTCCCCTGCCTATCCACTTTTCCCACCACTCTGTTGCCCCTATCCACCGGCCATACCCTGTATTATCACCATCAGCAGCAGAACACTGATTCCTAACCCGAGCATGATGACACTGCGGATGTTGGGGCTTGTGCATCAAGGAGGAGGCTGCCCTGTGACCGAGCATCCCCAGACTCCTAACACACCTTTTGACATGATATGTAAAAGATTCGGCCAGATGGAGCAGCAACAGGAATATATATAGGTATCATAGAAATCATATACGGGGCTCGATTCTCAGTGAGGTTAGTTCAGTAAACATTTAATAGTAGCACCGTAGAGGGAACACGAGAACAAACAATACACCACATTATACTGATCCCTGCATTAACCCTGCCCCATACAACAACTTAAATAGGTTTTTGAATATATTGAAACCAATATGGGCGGCAAAAGAATTCATGACTTTATTAAGAAGGGTTTCACTCCTTACAATTAATACACTTGGGTCTTTATGTGAAGATGAACAAGCCCAGGTCTTTGCAGGGATGGTTCCATGTCTTGACATTGCATATGATTACGGGCAGGTCTTTCTCACGTAGCAATTACATGAGTCCTTTGCCTTTCTGTCTGGTCCCACCCAGTCCCTCTTCCTTGAACTTCGGGCTCCCACCTACATCCCCCAGCCCCACACACCCACAAAGGGGAGGGATTCTGGCCCAGTAAGTGAGAGTGTGGGTAAAGCACTGCTTCAGTATGTCAATCTTAAATGGCATTCTGTCAGCAAGAACATATGTAGTTCAAAATGAAGTCTCTCTGAAAAGCCCATTACGGTGACTAAAATATAAGGCCTTGCCTCCTTAAATCAGTACATGTCTATCCTTTTTCATCTGACTTCACGTACAATTACAATTTAACCTACTCTCTTTTGGAACCTCATTTCTTCCAGCTGCATTTTACTTTAAAGAAATCCCCCCTTTGAGGCTAATAATCACTAGTCTAACACATCTAAACAGGTGTATTACTAGTTTAAACAGACCTGTATTTGTGGGGCACTTCATTAGAAACACTTTCACATGACCTCTTGAAGTATTGGCAGTCTTATTCTTCAAGTATTAAAAAGCACCTGACCAACAGATATAATTGCCAACTGGATAGCAAATATCATCATGACTCATTGTATTATGGAGGCTCCTAGAGAGCCAAAGGAACTCTTAAGTCTGTATATGTGTTATCTATGTGGTTTCTGCATTTGTAATGTGGCTCAGCCCAAGATTGCTCATGGAATTAAGGAAGTACTCATTGGCTGTGAAGGCAAGCATTTGACTGACGTTTTGTTAGCTGTGCAGCATTTTCATGAAAAAGCAGAAAGACAGAAAGAAACTACTGGTTCTAGATTAATGACGTTTCAAATCCAGCAGCTCCAGCCCAAGCAGATGCATGGCTGATGCATGAAAATCAAGAACAAATACATGTTACATGATCCTGTTAATAAAAAAAACCTTTAACATTACAACTCAATCATCATCCTTCTCTCCAGTAACCTTCAATTTCTAGATGGAAAGAGAATATCTCAAACCCCCTTCACCCTCTCCCTTCCCTGACAACAAAAAATCCAACATTTTCATTTTAGCAATTACCAATCCAGTTTGCTGACCTATCAATACCCATTTCCACCACTCAATTGGGCTCAAGGTCGTCACTTTCCCCATATGCTCTTTTAAAAAGAAATTTTGGATGTGGACCACCGATTGGTAAACCATTATCAAATGCATGGGGCATTCCACCATTTCTAGCAGCTTACAAAATCTACACCATGGATTTCGGAACCCAGGCAACTTACTCCTCCACTGTACTTCTGTACTTCCCTTGTGTCCAAGATGTTTAAACGACATCGAAGTAGGAGGTCACAAATCTTTGGAGAGGGGAATTTCTGCAGGTAGATTGGAAGCACATTCATACCTTTACCATACTCAATCAGCAAACGATCCGATTTGTCTTTCCCACAAAGATCTTCAGTATTGATCCAATCCCACGCCTGGAGCTTTTTCTTCACCCTACAGGGGTTGGTCATTAGATCTTCAATCTCAATATCCCTCCCCTTCAGAATGTTCTCAACTTTCTCTTTCCAACAGCCCGGGTATTTATCACAGGTCTCCAAATCACCTTTCAATAATTCAAACGGGCGAGTAGTAGGATTCTCAATGCATTTACAGTATAGAGCCATCGTCTTCCATACCACTGTGGACTCAAGGGATTGTAATTTCAGTTCTGGCCTTATCACACTGGTTGGCAAGTTGTTAGGGAGCACCATAACTTTCCGCCAGAACAGGCTATAGAGCTTATCCCACACAGAAAAGGACATATGGATGATTGCTTCTGCTCCCTAAGTTAGTATTTGGGCCACTTTCTGCTTATAAAAAGCAAGTATTGGTATGAACGTAAATCTCCCAAATTTCTTCTGAAAGGTCCGCCGCTGATTTATTAGTATTGAAAGCCTGGAGCGTAGGTATAGATAATGATATTGTTCACTTCTGCTCTTGATAATCGTTACTCCGATATATATGATGGTATCATAAATCTCTAAGGGAATTCCCTCTACTCACCAAGTGAACCTTTCACACCTTCTTCTACCTATTGCTTTCATCACCATGACTTTTGACTTTTTAGCATTGATCTTCATGCCATTTTGGATAAGGAAGAACTCAAAGGCACTTAATCTCCTTTGCAGACCGATCTGCGTCAGATCTAAAAAGACCAGATCGTCCGCAAAGAGAACCCATGGTACCTCTTTACCATTGATCTTCGGCGGGAAGGCCCTTACTAGTTCTTGAGAATCCACCAAATCCGCTATATACAGACAAAATAGTAGAGGTGCCAGCGCGCACCCCTGCTTTAATACCCTGAAGGAATTTATTTTTTTATCCGATAGGTTCCCCTTCTTAGACAGGCAGATCCTAACCGATGTATCCGTATATAGGGCTTCTATGGCTTCAACTGATGCTACTTTTAGAGGAAGAGGGTGGGGCGAAGGGAGAGGAGGAGCCCCTGTTAATATGGGTCAAGTAGGAGCCCAAAATAGACAGACAATGAATGTGTCCAATGATCAATGTAATTACAGCAATGAGTTTGGATATTGGAGTCTGAGTGCCTGAATCATCAAGTTCAGCTGCCAGTATAACCAACACAACTTCCTCTTTCCTTTTCATAGTCATTCCCACCACCCCTACCATCTACCATACTAATTGTGCCATTAGTGGCAAAAGTGTTTTCTATCTTATTGAAAGGGAGTGCTACCCTCCACTTTAAGTGGCTGTGGATTTCCACATATCCTGTGTTTAGTTGAAGTGATAAGTGCAGTAGATATCAGTGGTTGACTGATACCCTATCCTGTTACGTGACCTATGTCTGTCACTTTTGGTCCTATCTCTGAGGACCATGTTTTCTTGTTGAGCCCTTCAACGCCTCTGAATTTATTTGGATTGGATTTGCTGTGTAAAATGGGTTTCACTATCTGTTGTTTACTTGATGGTATTTCTGGATGTCCTGGTACATATATAAATGGAATTTTCGGCTGTATATAAGAGGCTCTAAATTTGAAAAAGGAATGGAGGAACAACACTCCCTCATTGCAACAGGGACTGTTGGAACGAGTTCCTCTGCAACATGCACATGAAGTGAAATGAATATTGAATGTGGAATGAGTATGCATTACCCTGAACCCAGCCAAACCTCTTCTGTGCATAACAAAGTACTCCATTTAGAAGACCCAGAAGATGGTATGAAGCCTGCCGTTGAGACGCTACTTTAGCAAGGAATTCTTGTACCTCCCCGAAGACCTTTTAAAATTCTGCTTTGCCTATTAAAAAGCCTGGGATCGAAACCTATCGGTTTGTACAAGACCAGTTCTGCCCTCTTTTCCTTTTTGTTCCCAATCATGCAAGCATTTTACCATGTATTTATTTTACTGGTCTGGACGTATGTTCGGCATTCTTTTCTATACCTGTGCAACCTGCCAGTTAGTATTTATTCTTTTTTTACTTCTAAATCCCTCTAGTATTTTCTTACCGGAGGGGTATGTTGAAAGTCCAACACTCTTTTAAAATGTGATCTAAATTCACTGGTGTTCAAAGGAGGGGTTGTTTTGGTTCAGTCTGTTGACAACCTCCTATTGGCATCTCATTAATCAAAAGCTTGCAAACAAGATTCTCAAGCTTTTCACAGTTCCTGCTTTGGAAAGGACACAAAGCCTCTAAAGAAAAGCTCCAATTATGCCAAAACTGAGTCCATTATCTTTGTCATGACATCTCCAATGGGAGAGGTACCTGTCTGAAGATTGAATTAATATGATTTTAAAATTACCCAGAGCCTGAACCCAAAAGCAAATTAGAGGATTTCTTGGGATAGCTGGTTATTGTCTTAAGTAGACAATGGGCTATGCTTCTGTTATTAAACCCCTGCAGAAACATACTCATGATTCTGTCCCGGAACTCCTACTCATGGTATCCAGTCTTTTTACAGAAAACACTTAACATGGTGTTATTTGACCACACATTTTTCCTCAGTCTTTGCTGTGAAAATGTTGGAGGGGAGCGTTTGTGAGGCAATATGCTACACATAGAGAGTAGGGAGTAGGTGCCATGGTAGGGGATGGATGTGGAGGTGAGTGCATGTCTGTGGAGGTGAGGGAGGTCTGTAGGGGGCCCCCAGCCTGCATTTTTCAGCAAAGAAATAAGCAAAGAAATGGCAGTACAAAATGCCACAGTGAAAAACCATCGACAAAAACACATAGAACTCCACCCATGCCATCTGAGATGGAACAGGCTTTTGTCAGAATCAAGTAAGAATTGTCAAAGGCTCTGGCCTTGGGTCTGTCAAAGTATCAGAAATCCCTCACTCTGCTTTGCAATGAATGTTAGGGCTTTGTGCTTGTGTTTACTCAAATGCATGGTGACAAGCACCGCCCAATTGCATACTCCATTGCTGTTCAGATCTTTGTTAATTTGTTGCTCTTTTCACTAAGTGGTAATACCTGACATAACATCCCCTGGTATACCATCACGCCCCTCAAATTCGAGGACAAGAAACAGGCTGATTATAATTAAATCTCTAATTTGTTAAATAAATAAATCAAAGGTGGTCCCATTGCTTTATGCAGGGGAAGTCCTCACAATAAAATACATGAATGCTCAGAATGTATATTTACAATTAGAGTTGACCTACCTGTGACAGTCTGCCTAAATGCCATGCACATATTCAGTAACACAACAGAACTATTAATGATATTTCTGATTCTAATTTTAATGAGTTAATCTAACACAACCTTAGTCCATAATTACATCACTGCTTATCGTCCAGTATATTCAAACTCTCTTTAGTTAACATTTACCTACAAAATAGTTTCTTTATACTCAAACAGCTGGTCTACAACATTTTATTATACCAAGTATCAAAAACAAATATTGGTACCAGGGAACTGTTGCATGCCGATCAGCGTTATTTTCATTCAATAGGAATCAATTCCCCACATGCAAACCTGGTGCTGAGAATTACCAGAATGTGCATACAATTTGAATGCAGACTATAATGAGTTTCATCTAATTCAGCATGTTTGGGTTAGGGAAATAACATCATCAATTTAGAACACACTGGTGGCCATTACGAGGTTGGCAGTAGCCGTGCCGGTAAATACCGGCATGGCTGCCGTCGGAGTCCTGAATTTTCCAGCACCCGGCAACGGGGACTTACCGGGCATTACAGCCCCGGCGGTCCCAGTAATTCTCTATTGCCGGGTGCTGGAAAATATTACTCCCCCTTCCCATTTGAGTCCCATTGTACTCAATGGGAATGGGGAGGACAGATGCACCGGCACCATTCATGAATGGTGCCGGTGCATCTGTCGAGGTCTGCGAGCAGGTGCCGTTCCGCCGGCCAGGTCAAACCTGGCAGGCTGAAAGGCACCCACTCGAATAACTCGTATTTTGCCGGTCTGAAAACAATGGTACCAGCAAGCATACCGGTACCGTGGTTTCTGGACTGGAACACTTGTAATGACCCCCACGGTATATACATATATATATATATATATATATATATATATATATATATATATATATATATATATATATATATATATATATAATGTACATATTAATACAGGGAAATGGTTTTATGAATTTTGAAAAGAAGGATGAGTACCCTTCCCACTTCACGATTCAGGCCCCACAGGTTCAGAGCTCTTCCACTGATGTGCAATATCAAGAGAGAGGAGAGGATATATTTATATTGGTATAATTTTTCATTGGGTTGAAATTAGGATAGGTAAACTCCCTTTCATCTCCCCATTCTCCTTTTAAATATCTATGACTTTCACGGGTTGCAAATTATCAATCAATTATCTACTTAGCCTATGAAATATTGCCACCGATTCACAGCCTTAAGTGTTTTACTACACCCGTGGATACAGTAGGATTCAGTTTATTTTAGATATCATTTACAGAATGCTGCACGTTTGGCGCAGGGAAGGGCTCCCTGTTTTACACAGTGTACACAGCACAGAGAAAGCTGTTTTGTTCCTATTTATATGTCATCTCCCTCAGCTTTAGTACTGTGAAAGCAGTACATACCTCACAATAGAAAACTACAATATTCTATTCACATTCTGTTCATAATAATGTATCAGACCCTGTGCTCTGTGCACAGAAAAAGTCTATGCTTTCTACAAGAAGTCAAATCTCACTTGGCTTAAAAATAGTGAAAATCACTATTGCATTTCACACAAAAATATCAAGATGTTCTAATTGGAATGAGTACCCCCTAGTGGAAACCACTTTCCCATTTCCCTCCCTCTCCAGGGATGCAGCTTGGCAATGATCCTAGGGGAATTATCTAATTACATGTGGGGGTAGTTTTGTACTCACTTTGACATCATTCTATATAGCGTGAAGTTAGGATGGACAATAATGAGTTTTCAAGAAACATCCAGTTCATCCTCTCCAACCTCTGGAGTACATGTCTTGTCCAGGTAAGAGTCTACTCATGGATAGGGCACAATCCTCTGGGTACAATCCAGGCTCAGCTCATATCCCTTCTATGCAGATTTTTATTTCAAAGTGAGATCTCTATTCCCTGTGTGCTTCTGCTTTTATAATGGGTGATACCCCCATGCATTGTCATCCTTATTTCACACTTTTTGAATGGTGAAATATTTCCATTGGTTTGCTTAATAGTCAGATACTCCCAGGGAATACACCCCACAATCTTTGTAGGTGTATCATATTTTGAATTATGAGAAAGTTGGGGGCTGCCTGCTCTTTTGAAGGCAACATCATTTGTATTCCTTACTTGATCATAGCAACATGCCACATCGATGAAATATGTATTTATGGGATCCCCGGTAATCACAAACCTTGAGGCATGTGGCATGAATATGTGCGATCATTTTTCATAAAGTTATTACTATTCATAATTTTATAAATTATTTAGAAAAATGCAGGAAATTTGGATTTGGACCCATTTCATAGAGGAGCTCCTCAAGGTCATAACACACTTCTCCATTTGATTCTATGTCAAATAGTAAGCAAAGATCATGTTTTAAATGAATGAGTAATGTTATTTTCAATTAGCCTATTATGTTCATGCAACAGCATCCCAACCTTAAGTTTCATTTCTTAGATTTGTGAACAAGGGGTTTTAATCATTTGCTGAATAAAGGGGGCGAAAAAGTAAAAGACCATGACATATTTTGTCTCCATGAGACTTGGCTGAGAGCCCTGCCATTGATAGATGGTTATTCGTCACACCTTAAACCTGCGACCAAAGGAGAGAAGGGTCGTCCTATGTCTGGTAAAATCGTGATTTTGTTTAACTTGTATTGGAACCCGGCAAGTATAACAAGTATGAACTTTCCAACTCAAGTGGCTAACTGGATTGAGAAATGCGGGTTGAAATGGATAGAACTTTGGTACATGATTTGTGGGGATCTGAATGCAGTCTGTGTCGATAACCTCGGAGATCCAATTTTACATCAGCCTATTAGAGCCACGGCAGCGGAAAAAACAGGAATCATGTGGAAGGAAACTATCAAACTATTAGATCTGGTAATGTTGAATGGAAGCACCATGGTTGATATCCCTGCAAAAATTACCAGAAAGGGGAAGAGCGGGGGCCAGGTGCTCAATTACATCTGCATTTCACGAGAGATGGCGGATGCGGCAAACATGTTGACAGTGGAGCATATGGAGGATAGTGATCATAACCTACTATCGGTAAAGCTGATTCCGGTTGCCACAAATCAGGGGTCTTTATATCACACGGATCTGGAAGTAACTATGGGAAAGAATAGAGTCAAAATAGCCCCGCAGAAAATAGCGAACTTGACTAACCAATTGAGAACTGCCACCAATCTTGCTCAGTTGGATGGAGAATTGAGAACCATTAACTACATGGGTTAATTTAATCTGTTCGAGGTTAAACCAGGGCGTTCCATTAAAGGCTGACCCCATATCATCATGTCTATGACATAACTGTCGTAAAAGAGAAAAAAATCATGAGGAAAAAAATGACCTTGCTTAAAAATGATAGCTCGTTGGTTGCAGACATCCTCCGGAAAAAAAACTTGTCAACACTATCATAATTGGTTATGTCGTTATAAAAAAGTACTTTCGAGGAACGACGCAGAGAAAATGCTAACCTTTCTCAGTACAAAAACACGGCTGAGATGTGGAGGGTGATAAATCAGCAGGACACCCCACAGGAAGCGGTAATCTTAAATCCAATCCCAGCATCAATCTGGACAACCTATTTTGGGTCATTCTATGAGCCTGACCCTGAGATGGACTGGACGAATTCATCATCAAGTTCGACATGGGACATGATTGAAACTGATCCTGATGTAATCGCGGAAATCATCCATAAATCTTCAAGTTCAAGAGCCCCGGGCCTGATGGCCTAAGTAATGCCATTCTAAAACAAGATATAGACCAATGGGCGACATTTCTATCTATCTTGTTCACATATATAGTAAATCCTGGAAGATCCAAAAATCATGGAAGGAGTCAATCATTGTCCCAATCCATAAGAAGGGTGCAAGGGCAGACCCTGTCAACTACCGCCCGATAACCCTGCTAGATGTTTCTGGTAAAATCTTTGCTTCTTTAATATTGAAGCCTCTAAGAGAATGAGCACTTCAGGACACATGGATGTCTGGCAGACCGGTTTTGTGAGAGTTATGGGTGCAAGTATCAACATCTTCATAATAAACCTGTTAAAAGACTGCATTGCTAACAACAAAGATAAGAAAATCTACATTGCGTTTATAGATCTAACGCAAGCATTCGATCTAGTTAGCCGTCTGTTACTATGGTCTAAATTACATCAGTGGAGTTGTCGTCAGTCTCTGTTGGCCCCCATCAAAGTCTTGCACAGCAATACATCGATAAAAGTAAGATTGAACAGAGTGGAGCTTTTAGCAAAAACAGTTGATACAAATAAGGGCTTGAAGCAGGGGTGTCCCTTGGCCCCTGAGCTTTTCAAACTCTTTATATCCGACGTTGAATGCGCATTGAAGGACATCAACTCCTTCCCTCCAAAAATTGCAAACATGGAAGTAGGGAGACTCCTATACGCTGATGATGTGGTTCTTATGGACCAAAATCCGGTTGGGCTGCAGAGACAACTGGCTGCCTTACAGATATACATAAAAAAAAACGGGTTGACTATTAACCTGAAAATAAACACTTATCCTATCCTTAGGTTGCCGACAAGGAAAGCAAGGGCCTAAACATTATGCATGGAACCTTAAGGGAATGAAGATACTGGCTGTTGCCTCCCTCACTTGTTTGGGAGTATGTCTTACACTAGTTCCATCAAAGCACCAAGATATGAGAGTCTTGTAAGGAACACTAAGTGTATGGTAGCTGCAAACAGGATTGGGGAAGGACAATAGATTACCCGTCCAGGCCCACTTTAGCCATGCGCATCTGCACTCAGTAGAGCTCTCTGTTCGAGTGAGTGTACGAGGGTTGCTCGAGCCAATTTGAACGCTGTTCCCAACATTGAACACTGTATACAACAGTACCTGGTAGCGCTTCTATATTGAGAGCAAACAAGAAATGCAATTTGCATTTGACTTAAGACATTATTTTGTTTGAACACAATACAGCAAGATGTGCATTTAATGAGAAAGCAGCTTGCGCTTCTGGAAAGCTTCGTCCTTTTGAGCCCACAGAGACTGCACTTGGGACCTAAGGTAATTTCATAATTTTTTATGTTATCTTAACAAATTCATGATGAGGCAATGCTGTGGGGCTCTATTGTGAGGTGGGTGAGAACTCCTGTGTGGAGATGGTTCATGCCCTAAATTATGGCAATGTTTCTTGTGAAACCTTTTTATGTGTCAGCTGTAGCCTTTAATATAATGAGTGTCCACTCTACAACACCTAGCTGAACAAATGTTCACATTTTTTCTCTAGGTTACGAAATGGCTGCCAGATCTTGAATGATGGATCGCAGCGACTGACACTGCTAAACAAAGTATTGGTCCTGAAGATGATGACCCCAACATACTGAGTCATCGAAACCAGTCGACCGTTTCCAGTTTCAGGATCCACAAATAAATATGGATAATAAAGTAATACTGGCCGAAGGGCTGGTATAGTGAGTCTCTCACAAATAGCTTCTAAGCTGTGATTGTGCACAGTATTTTAGTTAACAGTTAGCCCCTATCATGCATTTACTGTACATATTGCATTGTGAGTTAATAAAAAGGACTCTGCACCGAAATCAGAATTCCCCTTTGGAATGTCCAGTGTTATGAGATTACTACAAATCTCTCTCTTGTTAGTGTGGGCTACTGTATATGGTTTTAAATTTGAAATGTTATATACCACATAATAGATTGGGTTGTGTTTATAGGGATAGTTATATGGATAGTTGTCTCTCTCTTTCCTGTTAGATAGGCGGTACATCACCAACAACCTAGGGATAGCAAGCCCTGACAGGGAAAGGGTGTGCTTCTATCTAGGGACAGTGTTAGTGGACTAAGAGATTGAATTAGAGATTAAACAATTATATACGTGCTCCATAACAGTTCTTGTGTGTTAAAATAGGCTATAGATGTAATGGAGGAGTTAATACCAAGAGAGGGTTCCAGAATGGTACACCAGTCCCTGACTGATTAAGTGTTCAGCATAATGAGTCGTGCAAACAGCTCTGATAGGCTGCATTGTCTATTTTCCATTATTGGACATTAGTGTCAAAGATCACAGTTTAAGTACCTTGTGTCTTTGAAGCCGCCCCATTTTTCACAGGCTGGATTATCATGCGAACAGTTCTGATTCTTATCAGATCAGCACACCATGAATTGGTGGAATTTTAAAGATGTATTTTAAAGTTGTATGTATATGAAAAGTGTCTTGGAAGGAGCTCACAAGGGTGGGTGTACTCGGAAGCCTTTCCAGATATCCCTTTGTTCTGTGAGCCTAATGGGTTTTATTTTTTAAAGGTAAACAACCCCTATTCACTCCAAATGGCCCAGGGGCAAATCTCCCAGGACATTTAAACCTTCCACATTTGAACATGTGAACAGGGCTGTAGTGGCGTTTAACATGTGGCTAAGCTAACAAGAGATACAACAAAACAGCATTGGCTAAACCATCTCAAGATAACATGTGAATTTGTATGCATAAAAGGCGTCTTCACTTTTATTTTATTGAGGAGCTGTAAGCCATTCTTATCAAATTCTTTACAATTACTTTAGGCCTCTTTGTTCATCATATCCTACCCAGGCGACATATAGCAATTATTTCAATTTCCTACGGATTAACTACTCATGTGCTCCATTTGGACAACTTTGCAAGCAAGATAATCACAATAAAGGTGGTTTGCGTTCCTGGTTGAACTATAGGTAATATACATTTCAACAATGCAAATGAAGTTTTCTTCTGTGCTTACCAACATGGATCACATATTTATATTCATGATGAAGTATTAATATTCTGATCTGTATTCCCTTTTCTTTAGGTGTAGCAAGGAGGCGCATCATTCAAATAACATGGTCATCCTCCTGATGAATGCCAACGTTTTATATAAGGAATTTGCAGCACATTTTATTGTGATATTACTGTCCTGACAAACCAAATTTGTGGGCTTAGGTTGCCTTATAATTCGGTAATGTTCCTGATGTCTGGCAATCTATGCACCATTTGTTGGGTGCTGTCTCTGATGGAAGCAAGTACTCCACTGCATCCCACAGGTGCACCCTTTACGTAGTAACTGGTGAAAAACTTTAATGAAAGAAGCAGTTGCCATGCCTCTTAATTTGTTTCCACAGTGCGGGACGAGATCCTGTGACCACAGGTTTGCCATCTTGTTTAAGTGCTCTTGTAGCAACTGCATTGTTAATATATAGCTGATTCTTTGGTCAGGGACACCAAGTAATCATAGAGGTGCTTCATAACGTTTGAGAGTTACATCTGAGTGGCAAGACCCAACACATTTCAAACTCATGTTTAATGAACTATGAGATGATTCTCATATCTGTTGCTAATGTTACTGACAATTGCTGTTCTATTCTTAACCCGGCCTCTTTGCTTCCAACTCCCTTAGATTGGGAGCACCATGATTGTTCAGTTGTAATTGAAAACCTGATGACACCTAGAATTGTTTTAAAGGATGTACCACTGCATAACCCACAAATGATTCTGTTTGATGATGGATATTATGTATGTAAGAATCTAAGCAAAGTTCCATCAGGTTAGGTAGTTTGTACATATGAAGTTCTGGAGGCTTATTGGCTGCCAAATTGTAATTCTTCTCTAATTGAATGGATTGCTCTGACCTGTGCTTGCATACTAGTCAGGGGAAACTCCACCATGATTTATACTTATTCCTGCTACGCCCATGGTGTGATTCATGACTTTGGCAAAATGTAGAAGCAATGTGGATATTTGACACCAGCTGGTACTCCTACCCTCAATAATGATTATGTCCCAGCCCTGTTAGAAGTTCCCTTATAGCCTTTTGCTTTAGCGATTTGTGAAGTGCAAAGAACACATCAGGACACCAGGTGTCTTGCACAATGGCATCAGTTGGAAATTACTTTGCTTACAATTCATTTTCCTCAAAATGTGCAACCTGAACGCACTCTGGCTTCTAACAGTGATCTTGCATGTATTTCAGTGGAACAGTCATCGATAACAACTCTTTCCAGTTTGGCTTTGCTGCAGGAACTTGCACCCTTGTCTGAGAAGCCACTCTGGTCCAAAACATATTCGAAATTGAATAATTCATCTATTTGGCACTCCTGGTACTCCAGGCTACTTCTTCCTCATCCTGCCAGACTGGGGCATTCGGTGGCTTACTCTGGAATAGGAGACATGATTGCTGTTGTGAACCGGGACTGGTTTGCACCATATTTCCCCATGGTAACCCAAAAATGTTGTAATGATGGTCTTGTTTGCTTGACCCATAATGTGGGAAAGTCTGTAAACACTTTGCCTTCTGTGCATCCAGCAATGGAAGGATCATTTCTCAGCATCCAAATTGACTTCACACAACCCCCTAAAGGTCTTAAATATGAATATCTGCATGTGGTGGTTGAAATGTTTGTGTGGTGGGTAGAGACTTCCCCTTATCAAAGAGCTGATTCTGTCACTACAGCTAAGAACCCCCTCTCATTTATACCTAGATTTGCTCTTCCTACATTCCTTGATAGTGATTGGTGTACACACTTCCGGGGCAAGTATCTAAAGATTTCTGCAGAGACCTGAATATTTCACAGCATAAACATTGTGCTTATCATACCTGCTGTAGTGGGCCGTGGCCTGGAGCTGATGGCATGCAGGGGCTGAACTGCCGAGCTCCGGCCGAGATACCGTTTCTTGATCCTTTCTGCCAGCTAATAATGTGCCTCTGACCGAGAAAAGCTGATGCGGGGGTGGGGGAAGCGGACCCCAACACAACCAGCTTGATCTGTCAGGAAATCGGACCCCCTGGTCGGAGAAATCGCACTCGGACTGCTCTCCCTCCCCCACTCCCACATGCATTCAAGATGGCGCCCCGCGTGAGTTTGCGGAGCCCCTGAGGAGAACGCTGCCATCCGACAGCATTGTTGGAGCACGGACGCTGGATTGAGCCGCGACCGCGCACAATCTTATGGTCGCCTGCACTGGAGAGGACAGGAGCCGGTGTCACACGCCTGCGGGGTCCCCGCCGCGCTACGTGCCGCTGTGTAAAGCCCGCTCCAGCGGGAACTGTAAGCCGTGCCCTGTGTACACCACGCGGGCGGTGCGAGCGCGGGGGACGGCCCCCTGTAGGCGCTCACGGCCACCTGGGATTCCACCCCAACGCCGCTCCGGGGCTCAGGAAAGTGAGAAGCCGCACAGTAACAAGCGCGTGACTGCTGCAGATCAGACCCATATTCCTCGCCCCCAGGCCACCCTGCCCCGGTGAGACAAAAGTTCAGATGTGAGGGCGGCGGCGGCGACAATATAAAAACTGCATGATTGGGTGCGGAAGATTATACCAGCATCAGTGAGAGTGGCCCCCCCTCCAAGCACAAATTGATAGGCCTCAAACACCTTGGGGAAAGCCACCCACTACTCTGTATACAAACGGGCCGCTGATACGAGGGACCCCATCTTTGCTGCCAGTCCCAACAATAGAAGCCCCCGCAACTCAGGCCTGGCTGACCCATCTGGCCCCAAGCCCCATTGAATCTCCACTGAGAACCCTATTAAAGTGGCCCTGGGGCAGATACGGACCATACCACTAAGACTCCAACATGGTCGCCAGGAACAAAGTGAAAACAGTCACCATGGACTCATTCATATCCGCCAAAGCAAAAACCCCTGTACAAGCTCGCTCCTATACCCCAGAGCCTACCCAGATGAGTGAGGGGGAAACCACAGATAACCAATCCCAAATACTGGAAGCTATCGCTTTGCTGAGGACACACATAGACTCTAAGATTGATGAGTTTAAAATGGACATCCAACTCATGCGCCAAGACGCCCGCAACTTAACCGAGAGAGTGACAATCACTGAGACGTCTATAAATGAAACGACCGGGGCCACCGCAGCCTTGAAGGCCAAAGTTGCAGACCTGGAGAAGAAAGTGGCTATCCTAGAGGCGAGGTCCGAGGAGGCCAAAGGTTGGGCTAGACGGGGCAACATTAGGATTCTAGGAGTACCAGAAGGGAGCGAAGGCCCAAATCCCACGGCCTATGTAGAATCCTTGCTACAACAAGAGATTGGCGCCGGAAAACTGACGCAAGGATTTGTGGTCGAAAGGGCCCACAGGTCCCTCCAGAAGCGACCCCCACCTGGCTCATATCCCGTCCCATAATCGCCAAGATACTCAACTTTCAAGATAGAGAAATCATCTTGAGGCACTCCAGAGAAGAAGGCCCCATTGAACGAGGTGACTCTAAAATAACTATTTATCCTGATTAAACCCAGGAAGTGCAGAGGGAAAGGAATTCATTCATCCCAGTAAAAGCAAGACTCCGACAATTAAACCTGAAATATATGTTGCTCTACCCATCGCGCTTGAAGGTCATCTTTAATGGGCGTGCAATATTTCTAGAAAACCCAACGGCTCCCAATATGTGGCTGGAAGACAACAACCTTGCTGAAGGTAAAGACGTTCCCCAGATGAAAGATTGAGGCACTCATAATATTGGAACACGAAACATGTTGCCGCATATGAATCCACATTCTTAAAGTAGACACAATGCAGCTGGAACTTAGAAGGTAATCCAACCAACAGCTAGCTACACAGAAACAGCCCTCGTTCGGCCTCCTGCCAGGCGCCAGCCTCATCCCCAACAAACAACCCAGGTCGGGCCAGTTGCCTGCCTGACCTAGCTCGCGCCCGATACCCGGATGGGTCCAGACGGCTTGCGAGCGCCTGAGCACCACAATGAAGATGTAGTTGCTGGGTGCACCAGTTCAAGTTATGTTAGTAGTTTTGTTAGTTACACAGTCTTCAAACCACTATTACTGAAGAAGCACAAGATGAGTACACACTATGAATCGGGAAAGGAGGGACCCGGATACCCTCCTCTGCAGTCCCACAACTTAAGATCGAGATCACTCCAAGCTCCTGATGAGGAGTGGCCAGCCGGATTTGAAATATTAACCCAATGCTCCTGATGAGGAGTGGCCAGCCGGATTTGAAATATTGACCCAATGGTGTCACATCTCAAAGTGATGACATGGAATGTGAGAGGGATGAGCTCATACCTGAGAAGGAACTGAATACAATCTTACCTACGCAGGAAAAAGATTTTGATTGCAATGTTACAAGAGACCCATCTTGCAGATGACACCATGTCCAGACTAGCAGAGCGATGGGGCGGAACCGGGAGAGGATCCCCCTAATCCAAATACTCAAGGGGAGTGTTCACGTGGGTGAATACAAATGTACCTTTTCAATTGCAAGGTTTTGAGTCCGACAAGGAAGGAAGGTACATAATAATGTGGGGCACTATTGAGCAGATACCAATTTGCTTAGTTAATTCATACTTCCCACTACACGGAATACCCTCACACCTCAGAGCACTATGTGCACAAATGGTACACCACAGAAACAGGACCTTTATATGGGGTGGGGACTTTAATTGTGTCAATGATGGCTCTATGGACAGGTCGGGACCACCCCCCAACCAAGTAACCCCGCAACACGTGCTCTGAACGACAAACTTGAGCATCTTAACCTGGTGGGTTCTACGTGATTTCATCGGCGCACTTTTCATCACAGGGTTTTTTGCCGTGATTTTTTTTCGAAAAAAACATCGAATTATTTTTTTTTTTGAGGGGGTAACCCCCCCAAACTCCTCTTTCTTTTTTTCTTTTTTTTTACATCCCGAACACCCAAACCCATTTTTTTTAAAATTAACCCCCCCAAAAAATTCGATGTTTTTTTTTACAAAAAAAAATCGCAGCAAAAAACCCTGCGATGAAAAGTGCGGCGATGAAATGACGGTATACCACCTGGTGGACATCTGGAGGGAACAACATCCCGATGAAAGGAACTACTCCTACTACTCAGTCCCGCACAAGGTCCACACAAGAATCGACTACCTGTTCATCGACAAAGAACAAATCCCAATGGCAGAAATTATGGCATATTTAGGTAGATCAATCACCGACCACTCGCCACTGATCATGCAATGGA
Source organism: Ambystoma mexicanum (assembly GCF_040938575.1). Lineage (NCBI taxonomy): Eukaryota > Metazoa > Chordata > Amphibia > Caudata > Ambystomatidae > Ambystoma > Ambystoma mexicanum. Next base: position 560,872,272 of record NC_090941.1, on the reverse strand, counting down.
AACTCAGGGGGCCTCGACCACCAATCCCTACGTGGAGGATGCCTACTGCGGCCCTCGCTCACCCTGAATTCAGAGAGGACCTCGGCGAAAAACTGGAGGAATACATTGATATTAATAAAGGCTCAGTATCTAGCTGGAGTACATTGTGGGAAGCCATGAAGGTGGTGGCTTGAGGTGAAATAATATCGAAAGCTGGAGGTATTCGCAGACAATTGAGGACTGAACTTGAGGAACGAGAAGAGGAGATCTCTCGACGAGAAACCACCTCAAACGTCACACCAGAAGTTGAAAGGAAATTGAAAAAAGCCGTGAGAAGTGCCAATCTTCCTGGGATAGATTAGAAAAGTTTGATTTTGCAACATACACTGCCAGGTCCCACAAGGAATCCGATAAGCCAGGCAGACTGCTGGCTTTGCTGTGCAGGCACGAACGCCCCCGGCATCTCCCAACGAAAATACTGGACGAAAACGGGACTCGGTACAAAACACAACTCGAAATTAATGCAGCCAAATTCTACTCCAACTTGTACTCCCATGATACACAAATACCCAAAGAAGATATTAAAGAGACACTGGAAGAGATAGGCCTCCCCAAAATATCCGATGAACAAAGAGAGTCACTGGAGATGGAAATCACAGAAAATGATGTGACAGAGGCAATGAAATCACTGGCCACCTGTAAGGCTCCCGGAAGCGATGGCCTTCCACCTGAATTTTACAAAACATATGAAACTACCCTCACCCCAATCCTCCACGGGGTCTACCAAGAGGCCTATGAAAATGGGATCCTACCCAACACTATGGAAGAGACGATAATAATTCCCATGCTCAAACCAAACAAACCACATATTGATTGTGACTCCTATCGCCCTCTGGCCATGTTGAATTATGACAGCAAGATTCTCACCACCATACTGGCCAGTAGACTCGCTAGGGTAGTAGGGTCCCTAATTCACGAGGATCAGAATGGCTTTGTTCCAGGACGTAATACCACAGCCAATCTGAGAAGGCTCCAACACATCATGGCCGAAACTTATACGAGAGAAGAAGATCTAGCAGTACTCTCACTTGATGCCATCAAGGCCTTTGATTCCATTTTTTGGGAGTGGCTCATCGAGGTGTTGAGAGGGTTTGGGTTTGGCGAAGGCTTTGTCAGATGGATCACAGTACTTTACAACTCTCCTGTGGCAAGAGTAAAGACTGGTGGAGTGGTGTCCGAATCCTGGAAGATACAAAGGGGCACCAGGCAGGGGTGCCCACTATCACCCATGCTATACATATTGGGCTTGGAACCGATTGCCATATATTTTAGGAAACAGTTCTTTGACGCGGGCATTAAGATGGGCAACGAACACAACATAATATCACTATGCAGATGACGTACTTGTATACCTGAAAGACCCCCAGATCAATGCACCAATCACATTAGATGTCCTAGACAATTATGCAAAATATTCTGGGATCAAATTCAGCAGACTAAAATCCTCTGCGTTCCCCCTGGCCAGACTGAGAGGTCTAGAGGAGGCTCACCTCCCGGACATCGGGATAAAGTGGCAATCCGACACGTTCCGGTACCTAGGAATCAGTGTGAGTCACACCCCGAAGCTCACACATGAACACAATATCGAAGCAGCAATAACCGGCCTTCGCAGATCCATGAAATGTTGGTCAAAACTACCACTTGCAATGATAGGCAGAGCAGCAATCGTCAAGATGATAATTCTCCCTCGATTCTTATATTTCTTTGTCAATATATGCTACTACATCAGACCGCCCTTCTTCAAGAAATTAGAAGCACCAATTAAGGACTTCCTATGGGGACCTACCAGACATAAATTGACTTTGGCTATCCTAACCCTGCCATACAAGGAAGGCGGAATACAACTCCCGGACCTACATATGTATTATCTTGCGGCACAACTTAGCCATGTGATGAAGTGGCTCTCGGATGATCCGACTGCTGAACTGGGACTACTGCGGCAATCTCCTTCCAAAATATTCTCTAAAGAAACGCTCTGGAACCCACTTCGGCAGACACCAGATGCCCCCCTGATTGTCGAACTAGGCAGGCAGATGTGGACCACAACCTGCTTCATCAGGCGAGTGAAACACCCCTACTCTCCCGACACCCCCATTCTGGTCGACGTATGCAGAACACAAACGGGTCTCTCCATAGCTAGGAGATGGGAGGGCGCTGGAATCTATACGTGGGGCGATATGTTGGAGGAGGGCGGATTCAGAGAGTTCGAGACATTGCAGACCAATGAGGGGCGGTCGAGCGGCCAGTTTCTGTGGTATCATCGGCTCAAACAAACCACTAAGAAGAATTGGTGTAGCTGGCCGGAGGAACCCACCCCGGACCCACTATTACAAGAGATGCACGACCTTGCAGATGGCTGGAAACCGGTCTCTCGACTCTATAGAAGGCTGAGTGACAAACCTAACCCCAAAAGTGCGACACTGAAGGTGAAATGGGAAACGGACCATGAAACCACACTTACAGACAAGGAATGGGAAAGAATACTAATGTACCCTAAGAAGTTGTCGAGAAACGCCAAATTCAGTCAAATACAACTAAACGTCTTATACCGGACGTATATGACCCCGCACAGGGTGGCCAACTTCAACAAACAGGCCCCCCCGAAATGCCCATGGTGTGGGATCGGCAGATCTGATCCATATGTTCTGGACTTGCACTAGGACAATGACGCTGTGGTCCAGAGTTAAGCAGACTTGCACAGATGCCGGAATAAGCAGATATGAATGGACACCGGGGGAATGCTTACTAGGTGCTTACCCCAGAACAAGTAAATATAAGCACGTTGTCAAGCTGATGGACATCCCATGCACACTTGCAAAGAGAACTATAGCCATGGCATGGAAGACACCAGGAGGCCCGAGACATGAACACTGGATAAAAGAACTAGAAAGATGGACTGAAGCAGAAACCAGAGCCTGGCAGGACGGAATCAACTCAAGCGGACACATTGCAAATGGCACTCTTGACTCTTGGAGAGCCCTCCTGCGAGACATACACTTCAGTGCAGACCATAAGCCACCCTGAGAAACCCCTTCGGACTGCCATAATTGAACCTAAGCACCTATCCAGGTATGGTGATCCTCCCGACTGAATTCCCTCCCACTTCCCGAAATACCAGAACTCATATCTACAGCCATATCTACAGCAATGAATGCCCGAGAAAGATAATTTTATTTTACATGAAGACTGTTGTTGGTTTACTGTTATTGTTTTATTTAATGTTATTTAATGTTGTCAATTTCTGTATGCATCTAATAAAAAATCATTCCTGATGTAGTGGAGCAGTAGAGCACTGCAACAGAAATATTAGGAATACGTTCTACACAGTGTGTAAAGAGACTGGCTTCTGATGGCCCGAAGCCCAGCCCCTGGTATTGCTGCACATGCAAAATAATCCCAATAAGAGACATGGGCTGTCATCTTGCAAAATTACTGGACACGCGATGAGTAGAACAACAGCCCCTCCTTTGAAAGCACAATGTTTGGACTTGCACTTAGAATATAATGGAAAAAAAGCTATTGCAATTCCCTTGTGATGGTGACCTGATCTCTCTATTTATTAGCATGTCGTGGAAGCACCGCCAAACCCTGCTGCAAAACCCTGCCATCTCTCATACCCGGGACAGCGTCTACCTGCTAGTGCATCAGAGAAAGTCTGCACTACAGGCTCATTGCAAGTCCTGCTCACCACCCAGACTAGATTGAAGTGTGAATAGCATCCCATGTGGGCCCATGCCTCCAGCTGCAGGAGGGTCTGGCCTCTGCCAGAAGAACCGGGACCAGCTGTGACGACATCCTTGCCCCATCCACCCATTGATACTGGAGGGAACACGCAAGCAGGATCAGCCGGTATCCAGTGATAAAGTCGCAGAGGAAAACGTTGCCAGGGCGTGACATTTCCTAAAATGTGCACTCCTAAGAAAATCAAGCACTTTCCCCAAATATTCTTGGACTGGAGATGTATAATAATAAATAATGCCAGCCCTAAAATATGTTGTGGAAGGTTTTAAGTGGTGCAGGAAAAACAATCGCCTCCCTGGTGACTTTGTTCCCGGTGAGATTATCACATGGTACTGGGTCATCCACGTCTGCCTGCATTCCTCTACATAGAACTTCTGGGAGAAGAGCTGAAGCTTCTGTACCCTCTCAGCATCATATTGTTCGTTTAACAAAGGCTCTGCCAACAGCTTCAGTTGGTGTTGCAGTGTTACTGTCAGAAAGTGCGGAACCAAGAGCAACAGGATGGGAGCCAAGGCCTTTTTCTGTTCTCCAAAGTCCTGACTCTTCACCTTAATGAAGATATAATCACCGGCCATGCAGAGGCCGGCGCCACGATTCATTACTTTGTTAATAGAAGCTCACATAATGCTTTGCTGGCTGCACTTGAGCACTATGCTCCCTTTTGAACTTGTTGACATCGAAAGAGATAACGGAATAAACTACAAAAGATATCATTTGTTCAAAACTCGTCTGGCTTCTTATCTACAACCGTGCTACTGGGCTATGTCTGTTTGTCGTTGGTGCTCTTGCCCATCTACGCCTGTAAGGGCATCTCTGACTCTGCAGGACTCTACTGATCATCCTATTCATCCTTTGACACACCCTGATGCAATTACTGCTTCCTCTTGCATGGCAGTGCTTGTCCTCTCTAAATTATACCAGCATTTTAAGAATGTGTTAGTGCTGAGTGAGTGATGTCTTTTATCTTCACGACCACGCTTTCCATGCATCCTGGCATTAGTCACAGGGACAAAATGCACATCCGTGAATTGAAAGCAGACTCCATCTTTTGCACGCTACATCGAGGTACGTCTGCATTCAGAATATGTTTCCTGCAGCACCTGCAACTTTTAACTGGAGTGATATCTGCAGTGATCTCAGCATTCGTTTCCAGATCCATTGATCCTAAGCCCTGTTCTGTCATTACTCACACATGGAATTTTCAGGCCCTCCGAACTTTCCTCCTCTAGATCAGCCTCAGAGGAAACTTGCTGCAATACATGCGGCTTCTCCCGCTACAGGCCTCTGTGCAACACTAATCAGGGTTACTTTTTCTGTTGGTAATTTGGGTGAGGTTGCCTATCATGGAACCGATGTATATGTGAGAGATTACAGCCTGTATCTGGTTGCCCTGGGGTTGGAGTGGAAGCTGTTATATGGGATGCATTTTGCCTGCCATCAGACATTCCTCTAAGTAGCCATCCCCGCCAGGGGAGAAAATAAAGCCTGGTTTAGAAGATTTCAGTTATTGCATGAGATTCATAATGCATACATTAAATTGTGTTAACGTTCTGAAATTGCCCCTGTTGCTGGAGAAAGTAGCAAATACACCACAATGTACCATTAATTGATTGCTCATGAGCAGATATCTATATGCATTATGGTACTGCAAAAGAGAATGACCTTTGACACCACCACGGCCTCAAAAAGAGGTGTTTGTGTCTTTTTTGGATCGGAGTAAGGTACATTTTCCAAATTATCACAATGGCACTAATATTGTTTCCCACATTAGAAAATCTATGACCATTGTGACCGGGTGGCCCTCCACAAAGAGCCATGCTGACTCCCGTAGTAAGTCCAAGGGTGTTTATTAAAATACAAAGGGTCAGAATGTCTTCTGTTTTCAAGGTTCTTTAGGGCTCTATGGGTGCTCTTGGGAGATTTGGTGCTAGGTCCGTCCCTCTCTGTCTCAACTTCCCCAGCCATATCCCCACCTCCTTATTCCAGGTATCCCTAATGGGGATATTAGTAGCTGTTCATCAGTGCCACCTGTGATCTTTTCTGACTGGAACTACGGATATTTTCCCTAAAACAATGGCTACCTGTCTCCTAGGGATCTTCTAGGCTTTCCCTAACCTAGCCCGCTTAGTAATCTGAGGGAGTTATGAATGATGCCTTCTTTCACTCAGTGTCATGTTCATTCTTTTGACACTCTCGCATACCTGAGCCTTCACTGTACTGATCTCTCAGGCTGTTCTGCTCCCACCAGGTCACTGTCCCTCCAATCTCTCACTCTGCCTTTCCACCACCACCCTTCAATCTTCTTTTCCTACTCCTGTTCTTACTATCCCTTCTACCTGCAACTACCCCTCTATCTCCATTCTCATCTCCTCCCTCCTTCCTCTCGCTCCACTCCGCTGCTTCCTATTATTCTCCTAGCTACAATCTTTTTCACTATATGCCAATAGCTAATCCTGTACTCCCACTCACTGTTGCTTTTCCCACTCTCCCTCTACTGGTGTTCTTATTCCACTACTACCACTACCCCTTTACTATTTTTACTTCTCCAAGACACACAGGGATATGGTGCACTGCTCACCACTATATTACCCACGAGCACTCTACCACTTATTTCCCTCACTCTATACACCCACCACCTACTTATCTTTACTCCGCACTACTACTACTCCACTCTGCTACTCTTACTCTACCACAATTACTCACACTCTCGCCTCTCTCACACAAACACTCCACAGACCCTCTCATTATAATAGCCTCTGCACTCCTTTCACTCTCGCCTCCACTGGTCTCTCGGAGGTCCTCCACCACCTCCTGTCCTCACCCAACCAACCCACACTTGCACACTCACACACACCTCCTTAAATAACCCACCCCCTCCCTGGATTGCATACCCTGTCCAATCACTTATTTGGCTCCAGGGTGTGTGACAGGGGAAGGACATTGGAGGGCTTAAAAGAGCTTATAAGCCCCACCCCTTTTCCAACATGGACCCTTCTAGGATCCAGGGCTGTTGCACTGCTCAAAGCCTGAAGGGGCCTTTTAAAATAATAATTATATCCCTTGTGGTATAGTGGATAAAGGGCTCCGTTGGGCCTTTATTTACTAATAAGATTTCCCTGGTGGGCTAGGGGAGGCTCAATATCTTTGGCGTCCGATGTTGCGTGTGCTCCAGCATCCCTTGGTTTTCTGCAATCCACGTCCGCCTGCATTAGGCAGCCGTGTTGTGCCACTCGCCGCACCCCTTTGTTTTCTGCATACTGCTGCTCTGCCATAAGAGAGCACGTCTCCTCCGGCTGCTGCTCTGCTGCGGCCTGGAAGCCACCATCACCGCAGATAAGGAGGGGTGGAGAGGGGGCCTGCCTGCACTTAGGCACCCGTGTTGGGTTAGGGTGCACCCCCCTGAACAACATTGGCCTTATCTCACCAAATTACACAAAGAGAGCATATACACTTGGATAGTTTGAATCTCTCAATAGAATCATCCTGATTCTCTACCAAATTCTGCTTGCACGTGTTGACTTCGTCCAATCTGTCTTCTTCAGACCGATTTCTAGGATGGTGCAAAGCAGCCTGTCAGTGATTCTTCCAATGCATCACTAGGAGGATCCTGCATCGGTCCATTGCTTTTCTATTTTATTAAAGTGAAGGCGTTTGCAGGAAGTGCAGCTCTCAATAACTGATTACACCGGAACAGGTGGGATTGTAACAGTCAACGATAACTTGCTACTTCACTTGAAATTTAACAGGCTCTTCCCAAAAGTTGGCAAACATTTGCACCATATTAAAAAGATCAGTGGAGCTCCTTGGTGTGTGCACAGTCACTAATCCCTTACTTGCCCCAGGTAACTGGATCCAAGGGTGTACTGCATCATCAGTTCGAGCAGATAAATTAGGGAACCTTTGGAAATACTAGTGAATCAATGGATGAAAGTGATTGCATAGGTGAATATTGACTATGTTGTTGGTTCACTGAGGAAGGAATCATGGCACAAAATTCACTCTGCTTGCCCACTGATGGTAGCTGAGCAGATGCAGTTGTTTGGGGTTGATCATGGGCCTGATCTAGTGAAAGATTTAATATAGCAGTCTTTCTTCATGAACAATATTCAAACAATATTCAACTCATTGCCTACTGTAATCTTCTACTACTCCGTCAGTGATCTGTTCCTGGCCCTTTTTCCTTGCTTTGGACCTCAAGACATCATTTAGGCTATCACCAAACTTAAGTCAGCTTCCCCTCTGGATCCCATCCCACTTTCTGTTGTGAAAACATGCATTCCTGAACTTGCCCCTCTGCTGACTGAGACAGTGAACCAATAACTGGCCATCTGTGTTATTCCACTGGTACTGATGCATGCCTTGGTTATCCCCTCCTGAAAAAGCCTTCTTTGTTTCCCCTTCTGCCAGCTAATTACTGTCCCATTTTCCTTCTCCCCTCTCTGATGAAAATCCTTGAGTTTCTTGTAACACCTCTGCTTTCCTCTTTTTTAGGAGAATAATCCTCTTTTTTTGACCCCTTTAATACCAGGTTTCGACCAGGTTGGGGCACGGAGTGTTCTGGTGTGGGTCCTGGACCATCTGGCCATGCTATCTGACCACAGGGGTGTCAGTGCCCTGATTTTACTCAATCTATCAGCGGCATTCGACACCAGTGATCATACCATTTTGCTTGAAAGGTTAGCAGCTGCTGGTATCTCGGGCCTGGTGTTGGCCTGGTTCCACTCCGTTCTTGTTGACCGCTCTCAGTCTCTGTCCCCACCAGCTTTCTGGTCTTCTTCTGTCCCTGTCACCTGTGGGATCCCAAAAAGGCTCTGCTCTGTCGCCAATTCTCTTTAGCTAAACCCACTGGGCTATCTGACTGGCTGCTTTCTCCCCACTTGCGGTACTTATGGGCCAGATGAAGGTGCACTGAGGCCCACTTCATACTAATTCCTAGGGGGGGCCTTGACCCCCAGCTCTGACGACCCACATGCATATATCTGCATGAAAAACGCATTGAAGCAATATAGTTTGAGGTGTTTGAACGCAAAAGGGCATGGGCAAAAAGTTATATATGCTTTGTAGGTGACAAGCATTTACAATAAGTGTAGTTTTGTATCCCTGCTGCGCTTACCTACTGACACATGGAGTGGGAAGAATGATTGGAAAATTATTGGTTTACTTTTTCATACTGCACAATAGTTTTTTACATCTTTCTTGGATCACTGGTCACCCAGATCAGCATACTACTAAGCATCCAGCTGTGTTATTGAAAACGTGAATTGCAGCCTCCGCGTGTGCCTGGGTTATGTGACATCACCCTAATAAGCAATGCCGAGGGGCCAGCGCATGCAAATTAGCAAGGTAATGTTTCTAGCCTCTGCACAGCAAAGCAAAGAAAGGCAGCCAGCAGGGGAGTTGCACCCCTAAAAGACCACTTCAGAAAAGCTATTAACCTTTATTTGTCAAGGTTACAGACCCTTTTCCACGTGTGGGTCTTTTTCATTTGAAAAAGTCAAAATACCCTGACAGCCTATATGTTGCATACGTCAGCTGGTTTTGATATGCTAAATAAATTAATTGATAGTCATTGCCCATGAAATAACCAAGCTATAAAAACGCTGGTTATGTGCTCATGTCCTGTAAAATAAGCTGTTTTCAAGGTGCTTGAAAACTCATTTTATTTTTCTGTTTCGTACATATCCTTCGTCATGGGCTTTTTCGAGAAACAAGAGGATGCATTTACAATTCACAATTCTTTAGTTGTTTGTGCATACTGTTTTAAATAAATCTTCATATGGGGCTGATTCACTAACTACATTTATTTTGACTTTTTTTAAATTTATTTATTGTATGTGGTTTACAAAAGTAACCTTTACAAATAAAAGTTACAAAATAAAGAAAACATTCATTACATCTAAATTTCATGTATACAAACAGTTTTTTTTTTGTACAAACAAAGATCCAATTTCCAGATAATAAGGGACACATTTTAAAACATTCAGTGCAATCACGATTCAGCATAATAAATTGAAATATAAAATACACAATACATCTTCAAATAACTAAAAGACAGCTTATACCAGAGAACTAACAGAAGTTAAAAATTTCATATAGGCAGGCATAATCATGAAATGGGGGCGTACAAATCAAGAGCTTTAATAAAGCCCGCCACAGCAAGCCCATCCTTAATATTGGTAATAGCAAGACACTGTGACCAGATAATATTATCAGCCCCCAATTGACCCATTGTGTTAAATCTAGCTAGATATTTGTCCCTTAGACTTATCAAAGAGGTGCATTCTAGAAAGAGATGCCGTGAGGACTCAATCACCCCCAAAGTTTTGCAGAAACAACAGGTAAGATCTAAGTCAGAGAACTCCTTCCTTTTATGTAGGACTTCCCTGGTGGGAAGGAGATTCCATCTGAGTTTAAGGAGAAGTGAACGATAATATCGATTATGGAATTGAGTCAAAATAAAAGACAACAGGCCTCTTTTCTTATGGTCAAATTGTAGGTCACTGAGAGAGGGATAGGAATGCAATTTTTCAATTGTATTGCTCCAGTCATGACTAAAAAGACACTCCTTAACCTTATTGGGATTCGTTAACAAAGTGTCCCTATCAGTGGAGATATCTGACAGGGTCTTGTCACAGAGATCACTGAATGCATTGAGATATAGATTACGATCCAAAGGTCCCTGGGAAAAAAATGTTTGACCCACATCAACGTAGAGGGTATCAGGTTTAAGAGAGAGCAAAGCTGAAAAAAGAGGAAGGACTCTCCAAAGAATCCTGGCTCGCAGTGAGACTAGCCCTAGTTCATATCTTATGGCCGCTATTGGAATAGAATTCGGCAGTTTCAAAATTTTTCTCCAATAGATACCCTCAAGAGAGTCCCAAAGAGTCGAAAGTGCAGAATAGTGAAGTTCCATTCCATAAAGTAGCTTTGGGGTGACCTTACCCTTAAAAAAATCTACTACAGGTTTGCGAGACAACATGCAGTATTTGTTGTCTAATCTTATGGATTGGGAGATGAGCGGGAGCAGTTTGTGTCTAAGAAATCGTCTAAGTTCAAGCGCTGATGGTTGGGCCAGAATAAGAAATCCCAGATAGACGATTTTGTGTGCTCTGATGATATTTTCACCGCCTATTTTCCATACTTTGTTGTTCCCTTTTCTCCCCTTTGAAAGGACCATGGTTCGGGTTTTTGCTCGGGTTAATCTTCAGCCCATTAAGAATTGCATATTCTTCAAATTTGCAGATGAGCCTCTGCAAGCCAACTTTGGTGTGATCAAAGAGAAGAAAATCCTCGGCATATGCCAACCATGAGAGCCTGAGATCCCCCAGTTTAGCTCTCACCATGCCTGTATTTCCCAAGAAATCACCCACATCTGCCATATAAAGGATAAAGAGACAGGGAGCTAAAGAGCAACCCTGTCTCACCCCAATACGGGTCCTTATCCTTCTGGAAAGAGTACCTGCCAAATCGATCCTAATATGGACCCCCGAGTTCTCATACATTGCCATGATAAGAGTTAGAAGACCAGCCGGAATACCCCATTTGATTAATTTTTCCCAGAGTCTTGACCTTATTACCAAATCGAAAGCATTTGACAAATCGATTGAAGCAACATAGAGAGAACCATCATATTTACCCCAGGTAGAACTTTGTAAGGCAGTAATGATGAGGCCGTTAAGATTAGTTGAATGGCCCACCCTGAAACCTGTTTGTTGTTTCGGGAGAATATGATTGTCCTTGATCCAGACGTTAAGATGGGAAAGAAGCATGGAAGAAAAAATGTTTGACCAAAGAACGTAAACCTCTCTTAAAAATGGGAAAATTGTGAGCGGTCTGCAGCTAATGGGTACATTCTGTTACGCTCACCTGGTTCCCACGGGGGCGTCGACCGGAACTGGGCCGCTGTTGTTTCCACCAGCGTGACGTGTAGCGCCGAGATGACTGACTGGACTGGCCCGCTCAGCCTAGTTTGTCTGGCTCGCAAGAATATTCTTCTGCAAAGGAGAAGAAGAATTAACCACCCGTGGAATTGAGTGTCAACCCACCTTCCCCACTCCCGTTGTCTTCCCACAGATCATTCTTGATGTCCCCTCCTTAGTCTCACCTGATGGTTTGGAAGGATGAGCTCTCCATCCTGCGTCAACCGCAGGGGCGCGTTGATGACCAGTTACTTCACTGGCGTAGAGGAATTGGTGAGTTCCAGTATTGACTCTAAAGTCCAATTGTTCATAAGAGTTCAAATGTCTGATCTTCACTCTGTCCGATTCCTTGCAGGTTGCCGATTAATCCACTCGAAGATTTCCAAATGGCACTTGGTAAGATTCAGGTAAGTCTATTGTGGTTTTCCCCTTAGGGGCCGGGGTACGGCGATGAAGCAGAGTTGACTGCGCCGACCCGAGATGAGGTGAGTACCTCCCGTGGTAAATCAGGTAAGTCCTTGGGGGTAGCTTGTATAGCCTTAGAGAGTCCCCTTGCTCACCTTGCTGTCTTTGTCTCCTTAGGTGTCGGAGGGCGGCCGCGAGATGGAGAGAGCGTGATGGAATGCTGAAGTACCGCCAAGCAGGTGAGTTCAGCGCGGCGCCGTAGGAATGCGAAGCGATGCTTCAAAGACTTCTGTCTTTCAGTTCCGTGGCGAAATGGATCAGGATTCAGGTAAGGATTAAAGTTAAAACTCCTGTTCTGACCTTTATCCTTTTTGTCTTCTTGTTTCAGGAGTCCCAGGACTGAAGCGGGCGTGGCTGAAGACTGGAGCTGCTGAAAACACGGTGAGCGTTACGCTGCAGCAAGCAGAATAACGCGAAGCACGTGTGGCTGTCCGGGCGTGGTTTAAATAGCCTTGGAAGAAGATCCAGGTAAGTATTCTTCCACAGCCCCACCCAAGTAACAAAATAGTCCCTTCAGTAAAATAGTCCCTCCTAAGCCTCATTTGGCTTGAGTCTTCATGCAGCATGGTCTGCCTCAGGTGAGTATGCAGCATGGTCTGCTTCAGGTAAGTTATCAATAATGAGCCTGGCGCCATAGGCCCCTAACTGGGGCTTTTGGGCATGCTCCAAGTGGCATGATGCCTGCTTCCGGGGCTGCTGGGCCTGGTCTGGTCTTCCGGGGGCAGGCATCGTGACAGCACTCCCCCTCAAGGCCCCTCCTAAAGTCGTTCTCCCCATTGGCCGTGGTTTTTATGGAAATTCCCGATGGAACCTCTTCACTAAACGAGGTGCATGCACGTGGTCACTAGGTTCCCAAGACCTTTCCTGCGGACCATAACCTTTCCAGTCAATTAGGTAAAAGAGTTTTGATCTCACTCTTTTTGAGTCCAAGATATTCTTGACTTCGAACTCGGGCTCCCCGTCTATGAGGATAGGTTCAGGTGGAGTGGTTAGCCTAGTTCCTGGTTGCACTGGCTTCAAAAGAGACACGTGGAAGACGGGATGGATTCGCATATGAGCAGGTAGGTCCAACTTGACGGCCACTGGGTTAATAATTGCCTTGACAGAAAAAGGTCCCAAATACCTGGGGTTAAAGGTCCGAGTCCCCTTGAGTGGTAAGTGCTTAGTGGCTAACCATACTTGGTCCCCTATTTGGTATTGAGGAGCTTCACTTCTGTGCTGATCCGCACCCTTTTTGTATTTTTCCTTAGCCTTTTGCAAATGGATGGTTGCTTCTTTAAAGGCTTGTGTAATAACAGCGTGGAGATGGTCTACTGCGGGCATCCCTAAATGCTGGGGTGAGTCCAAATCCGAGGTTAGAGGATGGTGCCCATAAATGGTAAAAAAAGGACTTTGTCCAGTTCCTGAGTGTATGGAATTATTGTACGCATACTCTGCGATCCACAGAATGTCTTTCCAATTCCCCTCAAACTGATGTAGCATACAACAGAGGTACTGTTCAAGAGTCTGGTTGGTCCTCTCCGTTTGACCGTCGGTCTGAGGGTGGTGACTGGTCGAAAGCCTAACATCAATTTGTGCCAGTTGGCAGCATTTCCTCCAAAAATGTGAAATGAATTGACTGCCCCGATCTGAAATTAACACTGAAGGAAAGCCATGCAGGCGGACAACATTTTCAAGGAATTCCTTGGCCAGGATTGAAGCTGAAGGTATCCCTTTTAAAGGAATGAAGTGGGCCATTTTAGAAAAAAGATCTACAATAACTAGAATGGTATTGTAACCTTGGTACGGGGGTAAATCCGTGATGAAGTCTAATGACAAGGTATGCCAAGGGGTAGGTGGTATGTCTAATGGTTGCAATAATCCAGCAGGTTTTTTCTTTTGCCCTTTATTTTGTGCGCAAATGCCACAAGACATGACAAATGACTTAACATCCTTTTGCCAGGTGGGCCACCAAAATTGCTTCCTAATTTTAGCTTCGTTTTTTGCAATACCCGGATGCCCTTCTATTAAGGTGTCATGGTAATGGGAAATGACAAGTTCCTGTAGTTCCTTTTGCGGTAAAAATAGCCGGCCTTGGTAATAAGGTAAATCATCGATGAAAGAGTACTCTGGACCTTTCTTTGCCCAGTCCTGTAGGGCAACGGAATCAAAGAGTTGGTGGATCTTGTTTTGAATGTCCTCCAGTGTCTGTATGGATGTCAGGCCAAGGATTCTCTGTTCCGGAATTATGGGTATGGGTTCTAAAGTTATTTCTGCTTCTCCCATTCCAATCCGGGACAAGGCGTCTGCTTTACCATTCTTACAACCTGGTCGATAGGTTATTACAAAATCAAACTCGGCGAAGAACAATGCCCAACGGAGTTGGCGCGAAGATTGGGCTTTGGCTGTCTTTAGGTATTGTAAGTTGCGGTGATCGGTGATGACCATGATGGTATGTCTGGCACCCAGTAGATAGTGCCGCCAAGCCTTGAAGGCGGACTTGATGGCCAGCAGCTCCTTGTCGCTTATGGCCTAGTTTAATTCGGAGGCTGAAAATTTTCTTGACCAAAACGCCACTGGGTGAAGCTGGTTAGTTTCGGGATCCTTTTGGGAAAGGACTGCTCCCATGGCTGAAATGGATGCATCTGTTTCCACTATGTAGGGAAGCTCGGGGCGCGGGTGTCTTAATATGGGAGCAGATGTGAATTTAGCTTTTAACTCTTGGAAGGCGTTCTCGGCTTCCTCTGTCCACACAAAGCGTTTGTTTTTTTGCAATAGCGTTGTAATGGGATGTACAATGTGCGAGAAGTCCGGGATAAACCTGCGGTAGAAATTGGCAAAGCCAAGCATGCTTTGAACTCCTTTGATTGAACTTGGCAAAGGCCAATTAAGAATGGCATCCACTTTTCGTGTATCCATCCGGATTCCTCTCGGGGTCAGAATAAATCCAAGGAATTCCACTTCCGTAGTGTGGAAGATGCACTTTCCAGTTTAGCATATAATTTATGCTGGCGTAATTTCTCTAGGACTGCTCGGACGTGTTTTACATGCTCAGATTCTGATAAAGAGTATACTAAGATGTCGTCGATGTAAACGACCACACAAACGTCGATAAGCTCTCGGAGGACATCGTTCATGAAGAACTGGAAGGCTGCTGGTGCATTGCATAGTCCGAAGGGCATCACCTGGTACTCAAATAGTCCGTACTTGGTGCGAAAAGCAGTCTTCCATTCGTCACCCTCTTTGACACGTACCAGATGATATGCCCCCCGAAGGTCTAGTTTCGTGTATATACAAGCGTCCTTCACCTGGTCTAGTAGTTCTGGGATCAAAGGCAGTGGGTATCGATTCTTGATGGTTATCTGATTCAGTGCGCGGTAGTCTATACATGTTCTAAGGTCGCCTTCCTTTTTCGGTACGAAGAACAAAGCTGAAGATGCAGGGGACTTGGACGGGCGAATGAAGCCATTAGCAAGGTACTGGTCTAGGTACTGGCGCAAATGGAGATTTTCAGGTAATGTAAGGGCATAGATTCTGCTGCAAGGTGGTTGTGCTCCAGGTACAAGATCTATTTGACAATCATACGATCTGTGAGGTGGTAAGGTGTTTGCCTGTTCCTTTTGGAAGACATCCTGAAAGTCTTGGTATTCAACAGGTAATTGTATGGCTACTAGAATTACTGGGGCCAGGACTGAGTTTTGAGTTTTCCTTGGGTAGCAGGTGTGAGCACATTCTGGGAAGGTTAGTCTCTTCTCTCGCCAATCAATACAGGGATTATGTTTTTCCAACCAAGGTATCCCCAGTATCAGCTGAAACTGTGGGGCCTTGATTAAGTCAAACATCATAGCCTCTCGATGCCCATCTTGACTCAGCAATGTCATCTCTGCAGTGGAATGAGTTACGGGTCCAGAGGCAATTTCCGTTCCATCTACAGTGGTGACAACATCGGCCGTGGTCTTGCGGGTGAGAGATAGATTCATCCTGGTAGCCAATTCCCAGTCCAAGTAATTTCCTATGGCTCCACTGTCTACGTACGCCTTTACCGCGTGCATGCGTGATGGCTGCTCTGGATCTACAAGGACCATGGGTATGGTGAAATGCAAGGTCAGAGTGTCCTTCTTTAAGCTCGGCAAGCGGACCTCTACGCTTGCCGGGCGTGGTCGTTTCCCGAGTCAGATTTCACATGGTTTTCGTCTGATGCTCCTATAACTTTCTTGGGTGGTTTTACAGGGCAGTTCCGAAGAAAATGACCAGTAGTTCCGCAATATAAACATAATTGCAGTTGCCGTCTTCTATCTCTCTCCTTTTGGGTTAAGGGTCCTTTAACCCCCCCGATTTGCATAGGTTCTGAGACATCTACTCCCTTGGAGTTTACGTGGGTTTTAACCAACACCCTGTTCTCAAACTTGGTTCGGTCAGCCTTCCTGGTTTGAAGTCTGTGATCGAGCTGGACCACTAGATCTATATATTCAGCACAGTCTTGAGGCGGGTTCACGATTTGGGCCAAAACATCTTTGAGTTCTCCCCGAAGTCCTTGATGGAATAATGTGATTCGCTTGGCTTCAGACCATTCGGTTTCCACTACTAATCTATTGAAAGTTGCAATGTAAGATAAAAGATCCTGGTTACCTTGACGCAGGGATATAAGTTCGTTGTCCAAAGCCTGTACTCGGGAGTGTCGGGTCTTTCCATGCTTGTTCGAAAACCCTGGAAATCCCGAAGAATCGGGTCATCCTGGTTAACTAGTGGAATGGACCAATCCGCTGCACTGCCGCTGAGATATGACAGTACAAAGGCTACCTTGGCCTGATCGTTTGGGAAAGCTCCAGGTCTACATAAAAAGTGCAAGCGGCATTGATTCATGAATGTTGCAAACCCTTTTGGGTCTCCGGCAAAGCGTTCAGGCGGAGCCAAAGGAACGGCTCCAGGTAAATTTATCTGCACCGGGTTACTCGATCGTACAGGAGCTGGACTTGCCCCAAGTCCTGGTAGAGGTGTTTGTCCAGCCTGGCTCTGTAATAGTTGTCTGGCCAACTCATCAGTTCGTTCTTTTGACACTATCAGTTCCCTCCTGAGGGCATTGGTTTCTTGGCGGGCGGAATGCACTTCGGCCCTTAATTCCCCTAATAATTGGGCCAACTGATCAGTTTCCGAGGTCTCCATGACGCCCAGGTGGGTATTTGTGGGTAGGCTTCGCGTTCTGTTACGCTCACCTGGTTCCCACGGGGGCGTCGACCGGAACTGGGCCGCTGTTATTTCCACCAGCGTGACGTGTAGCGCCGAGATGACTGACTGGACTGGTCCGCTCAGCCTAGTTTGTCTGGCTCGCAAGAATATTCTTCTGCAAAGGAGAAGAGGAATTAACCACCCGTGGAATTGAGTGTCAACCCACCTTCCCCACTCCCGTTGTCTTCCCACAGATCACTCTTGATGTCCCCTCCTTAGTCTCACCTGATGGTTTGGAAGGATGAGCTCTCCATCCTGCGTCGACCGCAGGGGCGCGTTGATGACCAGTTACTTCACTGGCGTAGAGGAATTGGTGAGTTCCAGTATTGACTCTAAAGTCCAATTGTTCATAAGAGTTCAAATGTCTGATCTTCACTCTGTCCGATTCCTTGCAGGTTGCCGATTAATCCACTCGAAGATTTCCAAATGGCACTTGGTAAGATTCAGGTAAGTCTATTGTGGTTTTCCCCTTAGGGGCTGGGGTACGGCGATGAAGCAGAGTTGACTGCGCCGACGCGAGATGAGATGAGTACCTCCCGTGGTAAATCAGGTAAGTCCTTGGGGGTAGCTTGTATAGCCTTAGAGAGTCCCCTTGCTCACCTTGCTGTCTTTGTCTCCTTACGTGTCGGAGGGCGGCCGCGAGATGGAGAGAGCGTGATGGAATGCTGAAGTACCGCCAAGCAGGTGAGTTCAGCGCGGCGCCGTAGGAATGCGAAGCAATGCTTCAAAGACTTCTGTCTTTCAGTTCCGTGGCGAAATGGGTCAGGATTCAGGTAAGAATTAAAGTTAAAACTCCTGTTCTAACCTTTATCCTTCTTTTCTTCTTGTTTCAGGAGTCCCAGGACTGAGGCGGGCGTGGCTGAAGACTGGAGCTGCTGAAAACACGGTGAGCGTTACGCTGCAGCAAGCAGAATAACGCGAAGCACATGTGGCTGTCCGGGCGTGGTTTAAATAGCCTTGGAAGAAGATCCAGGTAAGTATTCTTCCATAGCCCCACCCAAGTAACAAAATAGTCCCTTCAGTAAAATAGTCCCTCCTAAGCCTCATTTGGCTTGAGTCTTCATGCAGCATGGTCTGCCTCAGGTGAGTATGCAGCATGGTCTGCTTCAGGTAAGTTATCAATAATGAGCATGGCGCCCATGGCGCCAGGTCTGACTTTATCTTTATGAGCCTGGCGCCATAGGCGCCATAGGCGCCAGGACTGCACCCAAACAGCCCCTAACTGTGGCTTTTGGGCATGCTCCAAGTGGCATGATGCCTGCTGGGCCTGGTCTGGTCTTCCGGGGGCAGGCATCGTGACACATTCCCAGAATTAACAATGTATTGGAAAAGTAAGGAAAGGAGGTTGGCCCAAAGTTCTGGTTCAGCTTTAAAAGTGTTGTTAGTTAGGCCATTAGGCCCCGGAGCCCTAGATTTCTTAGCTTTAGAAATAAGTCCAAATACTGTCTCAAAATCAATTACAGGCTTCCAGGAGTCATTTAACACATACTTCCCCGAAAGACAGGATTCTAATCCTTCTCCCCCTATATCAAACAATTCAGTGTAATGCTCTACCTATTGAACCTCTGGGATAGCATTCAACTGGTCGGCATCCGCCACATCATCTAGGCTGGACAAAGTGACCCAGAATGCCCTCAGGTCTCGTTTTATAAGTACTGCAAGCATATGCTCCACATCATTTTGTAGCATAGTAGCTTTTCTAGACTTACAGTAATTTTTATATTTTTGGCGGATGGCTTTAATTTTTATTTTTTTATCATCCCACTCAGTGTCTAGAGCTTGTACACCTCTAATAAGTTTCCGAGTGTGGGGCTTTTCATTAGCCAGCTCTTGATCGAATCTATGAGGATGAGATTTTTTGAAAACACCCTTCCTATGCAGGCCGTCTATACTACCGTGAAGAGCATTAAGAAAACTGTCAAAGTAGACTGTATTGAAAACTGCTAATTTCCACGAGAAAGAGGTATGATTAAAGGAAGAGATCAGTTTACGGTTAAGTAAACTGATATTTGTAGGAGACCAACGTACTCCTGTCCCTTGACCCAAAGTTTGTAGATGGCAAGGCCCCCCAGCGGGCAGAAACTTCATGGGAAAAGGACAGATAAATGAAACCCGCAGAATACCATGGTCACTCCATGGGTTGAAGAAGACCTCAACTTCGGACGAAAGAGGAGTCAGGGAATGATCTACAGAGACATAGGGCCTCATTACACGTAGTGCAGTAAGGGTTTACCGGTATGGGTAAGGGCACCGGTACCGGTAAACCCTTACCGCCTTACTACAAGGTCCCTTTGCGGGTTGGTACTTTAACGCCTGCTGTTTAGCAGGTGTTAAAACCAACCCGCAAAGGGACCAAGGTGCTAATTACGGTACCGCAATTTGCGGCACCGTAATTAGCGCCTTTCCCATTCCCATAGAGCCCTATAGGGCAAAAATGGGAATGGGGAAGGGCAATGGGGGAATGGGGAATTACTGCCCCGCCAACCTTGGAATAGGGCGGTAATTCCCCTTTCCTCCAAGGCGGTGCCGGTATTTTACCGGCATGGACCAAGGTGCTAACAGCACCTTGGTCCTCTGCTTACCGTGTAATGAGGCCCATAGTCTAAAGTAGATGTTGACAAGGATCTGCGCCATGTAGGACAAGATTAGTTAGTGGCATCATAATAGCCATTGAGACAAATTAGACCAACCGAATCCAAAGCAAAATTCCAAAGACGACCCCGTACAAATTTCAGGCCTACGTGAGAGTCATACTCCATAGCCAATCCCAAATCATCATATTTGGATTCAGAAGAGATAGAACAATCAGAGTTGAGATCACCAGCCAGAATCAATTTCCCCCTAGGGTGCAGAGATCTCCAAGATATCCGTTAGCCTTTGCAGAAACGGCTCAAGTGCAGAAATACCCTTGTGCCAATATACATTAATCAAAAGGAGACTAACCATTAAATCAAGAGAAGTAACCTCCAGAGCCAAGATGCCAAAGGGCATATCCGGAAGAACCTTATTCCTAAAGCCAAAGGAGGTACTGATTCCTATAAGAAGGCCCCCAGAAGCCCTCCCTCCCAGACTAGGTTTAGCATTTTGAGCAAAGAGATCAAATCCATCTAGAACAGGAATTGAAAGCATCCAGGTTTCCTGCAAAAAAAAGCAGTGTGAATCCCTAATCATAGTTAGAGTATCCAAATTCGTAAAGAGATGGGAATTACCTCTGGAGTTCCAAGATAGAATCGCAAAGCTATTCAAGGGGAAAACCTTAATAGGAGATTCCGATTGAAATGGATGGTACTCATTTCCACATACCTGCGGTAACCTGGGCCCAGTTTCAAGAGTTTTCATTGTATCTGGGCGTAAATTGCCTCCGTTGGTGCTGTGGAGCTCTTTCTGGATGATATACCATAGTGAGGTTTCCCCTATACTCTTCACCCCCTCCATTATTACTGGAGAACTGAGTGGGGTCTAGTAGGATTGCTTCAAAACCCAGCTGCTTTAACCCTTCCCTATGTCCCATAATCAGTTCCAGTACCACTCTTGATTTGAGAACGATATTACTCACATCTACCCGACCCTGAATAGGAAAAAAGATAGTATCCATATCATAGCTAGAGATGAGTGAGAGCGAGGGTAATTGATGAAAAATGTTTAGAATATTACCACGGTTAAGACAAATTGACATGTCTTGACCCCAGAGACTAGTAAGCTGCAAAATTCCAAGAAGATCTTTTGCCTCTGCTGGTTGAGGTAGAGAATCAGTAATCTTTTTAGTGAACTGAGTTAAAGAGTCAACCTCCAAATCAGTGCCCCTTGCACCCCTTAATATAGTCCTGTTTTGGGTTACGTTTGGACCCACAGGGAATCTTTCACATGATTTGAAAGAATTGCTGTAATCGGCAAAATCAGGCCCAGAACGATCACCTTCACGGCCCATAACAGGGCCAACACTTGACATACTTGAATGAACTAAATTAGGAGCGTTAGGTGCAAAGGAACCCCCCGCTGATCGAACTCCCATACCACAATCCTTCATTATAAGCTCGGTATTGGCGGGATGACCCTCAGGAACGGAAGAAAGAAGGGGATCCAAAGAGAGAGAAGGAATAGATGGAGCCCCATCCTGAGGAGGGATTGTAATTGAATTAAACAATACCCCATTAGCAATTTTAGGAACAAGTAGCGCCTGGAATAAATGTTTAACCATATCAATATTAACCAAGTTTTCCGCAATCGGAGGAAAAGTGGTCTCTGGATGGGGCGGATCCACCCCAGATATAGAGTTACATGGAATAATTAAGGTTTCTACGGCTGGGGAGAATCCTGCGGCTTGATAACAGTATTGGTGGTAGGTTCAACTGAAGCGTTGGTAGAACGCGGCTCTGGTAAAGTGGAAACTATTGTCGGAGGGGTGGAGACCAGAATGTCCACAACCCTCACAACACTAGGCCCCACTACTGGAGGAACAGTGTTAATGGTGATGGAACCATCCACCAAAGCGTCAGGTGAGCTAGATTGAACTGGTATAATGGGAAGTGAATTAACTATGGCTGGAATGGCCACAATATTAGGAATAGAGGTCACAGGAACCACTGATTCAACAGGGTTCCCAGTCCCCTTGGAAACGAGAGAAGAGGTTGTGAGAGCTGAAGCATTTGCCAAAAACAGATTTTTAAAAAATTGGTTAGTAAATGAAGTAATATTTTTCGAATTCTTCTGATTTCTTTTTTTTTTTTTATTTGTATTTAATCAGTTTTGATTTTTACAAAGACTTTTTCTGGTTGTAGAATAAAGAGAAGAGTCGTTTTCTGTACTTTAGTACATTTCTCAAGCGGGTGCTTTAACGAAGAAAGGACTCTTTTACATCACTTGCATAGTCTTCTCCATAGCGATGGTTATAATTTTGGCTGCCGCTATTAGCCAACGCGTTTGGGCTCCTGTGATGAGGCAGTTCCACCAGATGTTTTCGTCAATGATGTGGGATGCTTTATACACAGGACCGAGGAAGGCCTCTCTTTCGAGGTCAATTGCCGGACAGACTATTAAAAGGTGTTTGATAGATTCAGTGGCTTGGAGGTCTCCACATAGTCTACAGGTTTTTTCTTTAGAAGCGGATCGAATTGCTAAGACTTCCTGTGTCGGTAAGAGGTTTAGACGGGCTTTCAGCAAAGTTCTCATGAGGGATTTACTTGGATATTTGGTGCAGTACTCCATGGGCTGTTTCAATTTGTTGAAGACTGGCGGCAGATGGGTTAGTAATTTGTTCGAGACTGCACTGTTGTTGGTTTTTATCCAATCAAGCCACTCCATTTTGGTTTTTATTCTCATAGGATTCTGGAATAGCTCTTCTTCTGAGCAAGCTAATTCCTGCAATATGCGCCTTTGGTTGTCTGCCCAGTTGTTTAGGAAACTGTTGCTCCCTTTAGATATTTCCTCGGAAATCATCCTGTATATTTCCAGGCTATCTTGGCTCCGAATTTTCCTGTAAAGTTGGATCGTACTCTGAGCGCCAACTGCCTCCATAGAGAGCAGCCCAAGTTCACGCCTTATGGGTGCTACAGCTGTTGATTTCGGTAAGCCTAGTGTAGTTCTCCAGATGAAGCCTTCTATTTTGGACCATAGGGTCAGTGGGATAGCGGGGTTAGCGTCCATGCCATATGTCAATGCTGGAATTACTTTTGACTTATAGAATTGGATTGCCGGCAGGAGGCTGTATTTACCGTATTTTCTGTCGACGGCGCGGAGTTGGGCCGTTAGGTTTTTTGTTTTTGACCACAAAGTTTTCTGCATACTTAAAGATCTTTTCGAACTGTCGATGTCAACTCCAAGATATTTGAATGTGGAGACGATTTCGATTTTCGAGTGGTCTAGGAACCAATTCAATGGCTCCTTTTTTTCCGTCCCTGCTTCTGTAGAATCAAAATCTTCGTTTTTGAGTTGTTGATCTCCAGATTGTTCTCCTTGGTGTATCGGGCCAGGTTGTCTAGTTGGCGTTGAAGGCCCACTTGAGTGTGGTCTAAAATAATGAGGTCGTCTGCATATAGAAGTCTGCGACCCTTGTACTTCCGATTTTCGGTGGGAAGCATCTGATCAGTTCTTGTGAGGTTTGAAAATCGCCAAGGAAGGAGATAAAGAGTGCTGGGGCCAGAGGACAGCCCTGTTTGACTCCTCGATTAGATGGTATGGATTTGGACAGTAGCCCTTGGTGGTTTAACCTGACTGATACAGTATTGCCGGTATGCAGGGCGATAATTGGGTCGAGGATTTGGCTTGGACAGTTCCAGTTCTTCAATTTGGCCCACAGTTTCGGTCTGTCCACTTTATCGAAGGCCTGGGATAGATCCACGAAGGCAAGGAAGATTCGGGGAGCACCAAGCAGAACTTTTTCTTTTAGGATGTTTAAGATCATTATATTGGCAGCAGTACTGGCGTTTTTCTCGAAACCCGTTTGAAGTGGGTCTCTGGCTGGAGAAGATCTTGCCCAATTCTGAAAGTGAGTCAGAAGAGAGGTAGCGAAGACTTTGCCGATGACATCTAATAAGGCAATAGGACGATAGTTGGAAGGGTCTTCTCGAATGCCTTTTTTGAAGATTGGAACAACAATAGCTTGGTTCCAGGAACTATATATTATCTTTCGTTCTTTGCAATGTTTGAAAATCAAGCTCAAGATCGCTGACCAGGCCTCCGGATGTTCTTTTAAGTCGGTATTTGCTAGATCATCTGGTCCAGGAGCACGTGATAGTTTCAATTTCGAGATGATTGCCCTTATATCATCTGTGTCGAAGAGATCGATCCAGTTTGATTTGGTAGGAGATGTCTTCTCCGTAGCAGAAGCAGGGCAATCGAACACTTTTGAAAAATGGGTGATCCATCGTTCTTCGGAAACCGCATTTATCATCTGCGAATTTGGCTGAGCTTTGATGCTGTTGATTAATTTCCAAAATTCTCGTTTTTTTTTGCTGGATATGGTCTTGATCATGTTTTCAGCATCTGCTTGATAAAGTGCTGATCTGGTGTTTCTTAGCCATTGTTTGTAGGATCTCAGGTCGAGAAGATAGGATTTCCATAGCGTTGAAGAGCTTGCGGTCGTTGCCTCTTTTTTTAGTTTTCTTAGGTGACGACGCCTGATCACTAGGCTACGATTGTAAGTGTGGGTGTGGTTGCTAGTCAGGTTTCCTAGCCCTTTTCTGGGTTTTTTGTATGTCAGAAGCAGTGGAATGTAGCTAGACTTAAATGTTGCATCGTTTGCTTCGATATCAGAAGTAAGAGTTTTATAATCATCTCCCAAAGTTTTGATATCTTTTGCGGTCATACGCAGACGAGAAAGCTGAGTATTGGTCTCGACCGCTACGTTGTAGAATTGTTGATCCCGATGTTGTATACTGCATGTAAGGTTTAGCAGGTTGTGGTCACTAGCCTCAGTTCTAATTACTTCAAAAGAGGATATAATCGCGTAGATTTTTTCTGAAACAAAAATGTAATCGAGATTAGCTGTTGATTGGTCTCGCTCCCATGTAGGAATGGTGGTTTGATTAGTGGATTTTGGAGCGTTATGAAGGTTTTTAGATTTCATTAGCGATACCCACTGTTTTCCTCTTTCTGCTGCCGGTGTGTGATCTGACGGGTTCAAGCAGTTGGAGTTGAGGTCTCCACAAATAAGAATATTCGATGTTTTGTGTTTTAATCATTATTTCATCGATAATGTTAGCTGCTTCATCACAGAATTTGTCGGCAGAAGTTTTTTGTGGGTTCCAGTAGGCGTTGATAATAGCTCAGACTTCAGAAGACTTGTTGCCTGTTGTTATGAGCACAGCCAAGAAAGCATATGTGGCTATTATAGTCTTACTGATGATTATATTGGATCCCGTCCGAATTGCTATCAGGAGGCCGGAAGAGGGTCTACCGAACAGTCCTTTCAAAGCTGG
This sequence comes from Ambystoma mexicanum, assembly GCF_040938575.1. NCBI lineage: Eukaryota > Metazoa > Chordata > Amphibia > Caudata > Ambystomatidae > Ambystoma > Ambystoma mexicanum. Next base: position 560,846,987 of record NC_090941.1, on the reverse strand, counting down.
CGAGATTTCGATGGAATAGCCATCAAGGACAGGCTTACTCAGTAACCACGTTTCTTGTAGACATAGGATATCGTGGACTCCTATGTTATAGCTCCCAGTTTTGGTTAGGTGTGTGTGACCTCTTGTGTTCCATGATGCTATGGATATACTTGGGTTCTGAAGAGTTTCGTATTTTGCTTCAGGTAGCCGTGGAGACGGATAAGCTCCCAGCGTTTGCTGCTATATCTTGAGGCCTGGGGTGAAGGCGTCTCGCAGCCAAGACCATGTATCTTTTGTTGGCTTAGGGTCTGGGTGGGTAGTAGACTGGTTTATGTTCAGTTTTGATCGTCTATACTGGTCTGGCGATGCGGGTCTTCGTTCCTTATGGCGCTCTGATGATGTATAGGTGGACATGGATGGTTTTCTCAGCTCTTTGCTATTTCTTGAATCACTTTTTTCTTCAAATCTTGCATTTGTGTCCCGAAAATATTTAGAGTCGTTGGTTCGGGGTGGATAGTTCCCCGAAGTTCTAGGTTCATGGTGGACAGGCTTCTCCCAACGGGGCGTTGTTGTACCCTGTCTTCGCGATCTGTACAGATCCTCAGTTTGTGACTTGTATCTGTAGTTTTTTACTGGCAGATTTTTGTAGTTTACTGTCTGGCTCTTGCTGCTGTTTGTATTCTGGATCTCCTTCAGGATGAAGCCTGCATGATCCACTTTAGCGTAGACTTCTTGGGGGATCTCTTGGAGCGCCGAGTTTTTGATGTGGAGATAGGCTTTTGCTTGCTTGTTTCTGTGGTAAGGCTCTATCAACATGAAGTCGTCAGACTTTAGGGTGTTAAGTATATCAATCTGTTTGAGGATCTTGAGGACAGTTCTTCTGTTCAGGATCATGTAGAATTCTTCCGAAGGTTTTTGTTCAATTTTGAATAAGCGGACTGAGTCTGTGATCTCATTTTTAGATCTAGAAGAGGATTCATGTTGATGTTCTTTTTTTGACTTTTTTCTTTAGTAGGTGAATGTTTAATCAATGCATTCGATTTAGTAGAGTTAAGTTTTTCATAAAGTTGTTCAATACTCAAGTCTTCCGCTTGGTTTGATTTAGGTGATTTTCTGCTCTCGTTAGAGAGTGGGATTGTGTCCGTGGCTTCTTTTGGTGAGATTGATTGAATTTCCAGTTGATTTTCAGATATGTCTCCTGTTTCTGTGTCAAGCTCACTGATTTCAACTGAGTCCTCGTGTTGTGTTAGATCAATCAATGAGCTTTGGCAGATGAATTTGTCAGCAGACCGTGGAGATTGGATTGGATGGGTGGTTGAATTGGTATTGTTTTCAAGTACAATCACTTGGTCCGTGGTCTCTATTCTAGCTTCTTTAGAATTACCCTTTGCGGCCTGTGGTCGGTCTGCTGTAGATTCTTTGGGCATTGACCTCAAATCTTGCTGTGGGCTTCTAGTTAGCTTCAGTAGGGGTTGTTTGGTCGTCGGAACTGATGGTTTTTTGGAAATGGCTTTTGCTGGTGCCATTTTTGTGTTCACCGTTGGTCGAGGGGGCATTTTGTTTCTTCGGTTGGCAAAAAGCGGCGCTGTTTTCATGGGTTGTGATTGGAGTGTGGTCTGTGTTTCTTTATCGTCTGAGGTGGTTTTTTCTTGGCTTGTGGTTTGGAGGAGTCGTAGTTTTTGCTCCAATACCGATAGCTTAAGTTCCCAGGATTCTTTATGCTTCTTATTGGTCTGTTCCAGTGCGGTGATGAAACCTTCTACAAATATCAACTTGGTGTGCATCATTGCTGTTACTGTGATGCTGTCCTTTAACGAGTCGTTGATGTTTTCGTAGAGTTTCCCAAATGGCGCTAAGGCTATTGTTATCGCCGACATGATGGTTGCTAGGTCGTTTTTTTTTTTACGGCGAATCCTTTGAATTTGGAGGAGCTATTTCACTTAATCTCCTGTTTCTTGGAGGAGAGCATGGTCAAGGAGTTGAGTGCAACGGTTGTTCTGGTTGAAATAGACTCTCCTCTGTTTGAAAAATTTGATCTTGGTTTTTTGGGTTCCCAGTTTGTTGGTCTGGAGGAGATTGTATGGTCAGTTGAGTCCCCAATGGTTGATGGTGGGCTGGGACTAGAGGCGGGGACAGTGTGATTTCATCAACCAGTTTTTCTTTGGGAATGCTTTCCATGGTTAGGGGGAGTGATATATCAATTTGCTCTTCATCCTGTGGAAGTGTAAGAGTTTTGGTGTTAACTACAGTCTCGGCTTTCCCCTTGTTGCTCAACCTAGGGGAAAGCGGACGTATCGGCTGATGGATGGCGACCGTGGCGCTTACAGTGTCTTCTTTTGGGGGGGATACAATTATCTCATTTTGATCTTTCGTAGGGTGCCTTCCTCTTTTCAATGCATTATTTAGTTCAGGTTTGCTTTTGACGGGGCTCACAGGGTCTGTTTGTTTTTTTGCATACCATATTGTTTTTCTTGCTTTGGTAGGTGGTGGGAGATCCTGGATTGCTTCTAAAAAAGGAAGATTTTTCTTTCCTGTGTCTTTTTTCTTGTATTTTCTTTTTAGGTTATGTGTTTTTTTGGGTTGAGCATCTTGTTTGTAGTTTTTTGCCGGAACTTGGGGAACTGCTGATTCAGGGACCAATAGGTCAGGTAGTTCATCAATGTCATCGAGAGATGCTTTCGACATGCAGGTTTTACTTGCTTTGGACAAAGGAAGATCTTTGGAGGGTGCGTAGGTTTCAATGTTTAGTTCCTGGGTATTTGGACGGGACTGCTTATTTGCTAGAGTGTTCTCCTTAGTTGGGCTTCTTGTCGATTTTGTTGTTGTTTGCGTTTTTTGTGGTATTAAAGTAGAGTCGCTGTTGTTGCAGATTCTTGACGAAATTGCTGGAGTGATTTGCTCTCTTGGTACGTGGATTTGGGCAAGAGTTAATGCTTGTGGTACCAGCATATTCTCTGGCTGGCAGAATGACCCCTGCGGGGGCGCTGTAGCGCTGGCCGTTTGATTTGCTGGCAGGAGCGGAAATTCTCTAGACGCTTGTGGAACTCTTTTTTGGGTGGTCGGGTCGCTGCCGGGAGACCACATTCCCGTCGTAGGAGTGCGATGCTGCATTCCCACACGCGTGGGTTCCCCTCTCTTGGCCGCCAGCTGATCACCCACTGTTTCCACTATATCCTCCTCCACCCGGTTCTTTACCCAGGCTGCAACCACAGGGACGGACGCTGACTGTCCTCCGACCGTCAAGTCGTCCGCACCTCTCACCACCGTGAGGGCTCGGCGGGAAGGCTGAGCAGTCTGGGTGTTGTCGCTGGTGGGGGCGGAGGGAGGAGATCCCATTGAGGCGTGCAGTTGCTGCGCCGGGGGGACTACAGCGTTATGTCGATCCATTGAGACCCGAAAATCCTCCATGTTCACGACCGGCCGAACAGGGGAGACGGGGAGTTCCATGGTAAGAATATCTGGGTTTGTTGGGTTTATCGGAATGCTAAGAAGTTTCAGTGAAACTGTAGAGGTGAAAAGTGGTGATTCAGTGAATTCGTTCTGAGAGAGCAGCATTCTAGGGTTTGTTTCAATTGTTGTGGGATTTGTTAAGTTTATGTCGCTTGTAGCTGCCTGCGTTTCGGTTGCGCTGGATAGTGACCTCGTGGGCTCCGTAGGCTCCATGGGTGTCGAGCAGGAAGCGAAGGGCGAACGCTGGGTACCATCAAATGGATTTTCAAAATCAAATTGGGTTGGGAGGGCTGAGAGGGATTTGCTTGGCGACATATGTATCGGGGAAGCCATCGAAAAGTTTCTTTGTGCTGTAGAGTTTTGTGTCAAGGGATTCTGTGACGCAGTATCCTGAGACTTGAAGTTACTTCTTAGTAAGCGCTGTTCTGTTTTGCGCTTGGATTGAGGTTTAGATGTACTAGTTAAAGATCCGTGCAAGGAAGTTTCGCAAGGTCCACGGGGAGCTCGAGGCTTCATTCGGAGGGCCGTGAGCCGCGTAATGCCACGGACTGCCGGAGACTGCCTCAACCTCGCCTCAAGCTCCGCTCACCGCTCCGCGGTGTACACTGTTATTTAGTGGGTCCTCCCACAGTAGAAAGAGTAGACAGGGTAGAGAGACTGCCGGAGACTGCCTCAACCTCGCCTCAAGCTCCGCTCACCGCTCCGCGGTGTCCACTGTTATTTAGTGGGTCCTCCCACAGTAGAAAGAGTAGACAGGGTAGAGAGACTGCCGGAGACTGCCTCAACCTCGCCTCAAGCTCCGCCTTTATTTGCTGATTAGTTTTTTTTTCTTTCCTATGCAGAGATAGTCTTTTTGATGTATCATTTCTTTAGTAAGATCAATAGGATCAGAGGAAATCTCTGGAGAGGGAATAAATATAGGCTCCACAGAAGAGGCAACGTGGACTCCCTTAAGTGGATCGGCCAATTATAAAGTGATCCCTACCGGGGGAAGACCCTGAGGGATAAAATTGAGAGGATGGCCGATAAACCCCTCGTGAACTTTCTCCTCCATTAATTCCGTAATGACTTTAGTGTGAGGGATAGGGAGTTTTAACTCCATACCAATAACCTCTCGCACACCCTCAGAAGTCGTTAAAGGAATCATAGAAGGATGATTACAAATATCCTGATCCGAGCATCGGGGGACAGTGGTACCCGGACCCATATCTAAAACTACCCCTTGTGTACTCGACGTTTTCCCAGTGAGCACTTTATTAACCAGATGGACATCAGCAATTGGCTGGTTAGAGACGATGGGATCAGAGCCATGTGTAGGCATTAAAGGATGGTCTTCCTTAATAATTTAGACTAGCTCTTCGAATCTATCAAGGCCCTCTAACCTGGAATAGATTTCAGAGAGAAGAAGAGAGTGTGATCTAACCTCTGACCATATATTATCATACAGGCTCACAAAAGAACTCAAAACCATCTTCAGAGCAGAAAGAGTAGGTTGAGAAAGTTTTATTCTGTCATCTGCCTCTTTAAGAGTATGATGCAGGATAGACTCGCTACCATGATTCTTTTTTAAGTCTGGGAGTAGACCCCTTTCTCTCAACCAATTTTGTTTTTCTGTATACTCATCAATAAAATTGATGAGATCAGAGGGAGAGCCCACATAGGAATCGTCACAAATTTGCTGGGTGACATTATTTGTATTATTAGAGTTGAGACTGAGATGGCTCTCAGCGATGGCCTTATCAGCACATTCTATTATGCTAATGTCGTCAATGTCCTGAGCTAGGGGATCTTCAATCTCTAGCTTCTTAGCTAGATCTACTAGATGGGTATGATCCAATGTGGCCACTATCGGAAGTGAATGTAAAGATTTAACAAGGGTGCTATTTGCAGTCCTCTTTCCAAATAAATTTGAGATTTTTTTTCCCTTGGATAGGTTTGCCTTGGGTACCAAATTTGATTTTGTTTTAGGGGTGAGATTAGAAGATTTATTAAGTGGAGTTTTAAACAGAATGAATTTCACTGTAGGAGTATTGGGAATTCCAGCGAGGTTAGCAGAAAGATTGACATGGATAGAGGAAGAATGGTTTGCACCCCTAACAGAGGAACAAACCTCCGGCGGAAATTTAATGGGAGGAATGACACCGTTCCTTTTAACCATAGAGGAGGAAGGTAGGGAATCAACAGCCTCTTTTGTCACCACCGAAGAATCTGTTGCGTCATCCACCATAACAGGCAGTATAGGCGTCGTAGGATGTAATTGAACAGGGGTTGAGAGCACAGTGTTAACCATATTGTTGTTAGCGTGATCCATATAACCCCTAGCCCTTGGTAAACTGCTGCCTTCCTCAAGATTAGAGGCTATAGTAGATGCTAGACGCTCTTCCTGTGTGTCTATGGAAATGTCTTGTTTTCCATTAAAGATGCAACTATTATAGGCTGGTGTACGTGGAATAATACCCATAGCATTCAGAACCTCAGATCTGTCTCTGGCATGAATTTGGGCCTGGGCCAGAGATTTTAGGAGAGAGGAGTCATGGGAAACATCTACTGAAGCATGATGTGGATTACCCGGTACAGCAGAAATGGAGTTACCTGGTAGACTACTGACTGGCGAAGCAGAGGGGAGATCTCCTGTAGCAGAAGGAGTAGAAACAAGAGAAGCCCCCATAGCTGCCTGGCTTCAAAGTCCCTTACGTGTCATTCAGACAAAACGAAAACCCAAATGGAAGTAGGGGAACTTGAGAGATGAAAGTGAGTAAACTAAACTCAGAGACTGACTTCCAATATGTAGTGATTGAAATAGAGAGATCAAAATAATAGCATATAGAACAGTCTTTGAGATAGTAAGCAGTGATATCTAAAATGTTGCACTGAAAACAAGAAACAGCATCAAGCAAATCTAAAACTGCCCCAAAAGCACTAATAAATAGAAAATGCAGATAGAAACGGATCTATGGCCGAAAAATAGGAAATAATAAATACAAATACGATATAGAAAATTTCTTGTGTTAAGAATGTCCTTTAAACCAGCATGGTCAAGTAGAATGATTTCAAAGTAGCTTCATTCATCATTGAAACCAGATGGTACACTCAGTCTCAGGGTAGGGAATGCCCAACAGCTTATGGAGCTGCCAGAGTCTGACTCTCCACCCCTAACCTTGAGAACTGGAGATGGTAGTGCAAATAAGGTATCAGCTTTGGAGCCTAGAACAGTTTACTCACAGGTCACAGCCAAACAGCGAAACAGCGGCTCCAGCCCTTACTGCCTCCAGGGCTTAATGCCGCAAGGGTGGTTATACCGGCAATTTATGGTGGGATAGAGTCACGTGACCACTCACGTGTGCACGGTGGGCCCCGCTTCCTCCAGGAAGCAGGGGAAGCAGCAAGAGCTCAGGTCGCAGTGCTGCTAGGCTCAAAGTCAATTGCCGGCAAATTCAAACACTCGGTACATGAAGCGCACCTTCCAGTTAAACAAACACACGCCGCTCGGGCAGATATACCGGCAATTTATGGTGGGATAGAGTCACCACTCACGTGTGCACGATGGGCCCCGCCTCCTCCAGGAAGCAGGGGAAGCAGCAAGAGCTCGGCTTATTTTCACTTAACTTATACAAACATTTTTTTTGCCTAAGTATAGTGTTTGTGCAGCATTCTCCATGAGGTGGGGTGAGAATGTAGAACGCAGAATGTGGAGCGTAGTACAAAGATGCAAGAGTGAGGAGACCAGAGAAGAAGCCGGTGGGGTGTACATATGCACACGAATAAAAAAGATTACAAATGACTTACCTGTTCTTTGGCTCATTTCAGTACGTTATGCAAAAATTCAGTATTCACTATGCCAGACACTAAAATCCAGTCATGAGGATCTGTCTGAAACCTGCCTCAAAGCGTAACACTTAGTACCACACTGAACTTGCAGCCCTGAAACGTAATTGCAGGGCAGAAGAATGGAAGTGGCTAACTTCAGGCTCATCCTCTGACAAACTGGCCTGCTGCCTGCTCCAAAGGTAATAAAGACTCGCTATCTGTGCAAAGAAAAGAGCCCACATCCAGGCATGGGTCTCCGGCGCTTCCAATAACTTGGCTGAACTTTTCAAACTCTGCAGGGAACTAGCCAACCACTCTGCAGTCTCCTCCTCCCATTCTCCTTCCCAGGTCCTCTGCAATTCATTGGCCTCACACTTTGCCGCAAAATCTCAGGACATTCTGACCTTCCTCTCTACACTCCCTCACATCTCATCCCACACCCCCACTACACGCCCCCCTTCTCCTCCTCCTTCCTCCTTCTCCTCCTTCTCTCCTGTCACACCTGAAGAAATAACCACAGCTGACCGCTCCATGAAGGTCTCCTCTAAACAGGTCTCTCCTTGTTCATCCAGGATCATCAAGGATAACATTGGCTCTCTTGCCCCTGCTCTCGCTGATTTCTGCAATCACTTTTTTGTCACTGGCTCTTTTGCCACCCCCCCAAAAGCACACCCATGTGTGCCCACTCCTGATAAAACCATCCTCTGATCCCACTTGCCATGCCAGCTATCGCCCTATCTCCATCACCCCCTTCCTGGGGAAGCTGCTTGAGAGGCTGGCCTTGCCCCAACTCAACTGACACACTGAACATGTTGATGGTCTCCACAACCATCAATCTGGATTCCGAGCATCCAGAGGCACGGAAACTGCTCTTCTGAACACCCGTGAAGAACTGCTCGCATCTGGGCACTCCATCTCTCCAGCTGTCCTCATCCTTCTCAATCTCTCTTCTGCATTTGACACAGTAAACCATTCCCGTCCTCATACAAAGGCTCCACGATACACTTGGTATCACGGAACGGGCACTGGACTGCTATTCTCTTTCCTCACTAACCGCTCCTCTCATGTCATCATTGGCCCCTTCTCCTCTCCTACTTCCATCTCTACCTGTGGTGTCCCCAGGGCTCTATACTCTCCCCCTGCTCTTTAACATCTGCCTTGCTCTCCTTGCAAGCCCCATCTCCTCCAACTTCCAGTGTTACGCAGATGACACCCAGCTCTTCTTCAGACTGCCTGCTGACTCTCTTGCACCCTCCATCATCCCTGACTACCTTTATGCCATCCAGTCCTGGTGCGCCTCCAATGATCTCTGCCTCAACGCCTGTAAAACTGAGATCCATCCCATTGGGACCCCAGCTCCCTTCTTCTTTCCCTCACTCTGGCCTTCCTCCTTGGGCCCTCTTCCTTCGCCTTCAACTGAAGCCAGAAACCTTGGAGTCATCTTCGACTCTTCTCTCTCCTTCCTCCCTCACACTCAGGACATTGACAAGAAGTCCAACCATAAGCTTTTCCTTCTCAAAGGAATTTGACCTTTTCTCCCTTTCCCTCAGAGGCTCAATGTGGCTCAAACCCTGGTTCTCTCAAGACTAGACTACTGTAACAGCCTCCTCCCGAACCCTCCTTCTTCAACTCTGCGACCCCTCCAGCTTATCCAGAATAGGGCAGCAAGACTTATCCTTGGTTGCTGCACAAATTACATTCAAATCCCTCTGCATCATCCCCAAGGCTGCTTGGGTCCGGGGACCACACGATCTTCAACTTTATCTCACTAAATACTCTTCCTCTAGACCACTTTGTTCCGCTGGCATCAACTCTCTGTGTGTAAAGTGTTTCGCTAAACAGAGGGAAGGGCGTCGCTCGCTTTCCTCTGCAGGCTCCCTCCTCTGGAATAGCCTCCCCTTCCCCTGCACCCTGAGCAGGATCTCCTCAAATTCCAGAAGCTCCTTCAGACCTTCCTCTTTTCCTCCTCTTTCCATCTGTCTCGCCTCTGCTAATCCCACAGTTGCTGAATCGGTGTACTTGGCCTTTATGCATCCCCGGGGCCTTGACCACCCACACCAATTCTTCCCAGCTCCTGTCTATCCACAGCACTTAGCATCTGCACACCCTCCCCTCTGGAGGCTCGCACTTACACCTCCCGCGGCCCAGGCCGTGTAGCACGCCACATTCCTAGCACTTCGTCTATGACTCTCCCTCAGGCTCGGACCCCCCCCCCAGCACTTATCACCTCTTCCTCCTTCCTTTCTGCACTTGCACATTCTGAATACTCACAAGGCATAGTAGGTTCGTCCCTCCCCCTTCTGTTCTTAAATATTGTGTTGTAATGTATTTCCTTCCCCTGCCCCTTCCCTGCTCTATGGGTGCTTTGAAACAGTATTTTCTTATTGTATAAGCGCCTTAAAAGCAAACAATAAATAAAATAAATAAATAAGTGCAACTTATACTTTGCACCAAATCCAGTTTAAGTTGCTCCTGATTCGCAAAGAAAACACACACCACAAAATAGCCTGTCTAACCTCCAGGGGCAGAAATTACACCATTGTAAGTGAATCAGATGTCAAAGTACAGTACTAAAATTCCCAATTCTTGTTTCTCACACAAACATTTTTACCATATACTTCTTCACTTTCTCCATCCATCCGACGCACTTCTCCTTTCAAAATATAACTTTTGTATAACATATTTACCCCATGATGTTGCAGGTCCAATTTATGGCACAGGAGTTGGATTTTTGCAGCTGTTGAAAGGGTTAGTGAAATCCAGCTAATTTACACAATGTACACCTATACACCCTCCTGACAAAACCCCACAAGTTAGATCACACCCACCTGACACACCCATTTCAGGTAGGTTACACTAAGCTTGCTGGCCTCCCATTGAAAAGGTGTAAGCCCTGTTAGTGAATTAGTGTGTGTTATGTTGACGTAAGTTACATTTTTTTTGGCGTAATCGGTCCCATGTATAGACAACATGAACGTATGCTTTGTATTTCTGCATTGAGCCGTAGTAGAATATACTATGCACCCGTGCTGGAAATGCATTATTTTCACTGTGTTATCCCACCAGTGACTTACGGGTGTGAGGGAGAATGGGGGTGGCGACATGCAGGGCTGCAGCAGTTATCCTGACCCACCCCATAAACATTTGCCCCTCATAAGATTAATCATATGCACCTGTATAATAAAACAAGGTTTCCTATAATGTTGCAAGCAAAGTATAAAAAGTGGACACCTTTCAATCTTACAACTATATTTCACTTGGTTGCCAACCAGATGCCCAAGTGGTCTTGTGGCTAAGTATATCGCCCCTGATCAATGCAACCATGGTTCAAATCCCATCTGTGTCACCCAGCATTTCTCAAAGGAGTGCAATGCACACAAATAAACAAGCATTGGCAAAGCCAATAGTTTTGACGTTTGCTGGTGTTCTTTGCATTTTCTAGGCACCAGGGTGCAAGGAGGAGAGTGCAAAGTGTTAAAGGATGATGTGGTAAGGGATGCAGGTGTGCAAGAGAATGAGAAGTGGAATAGAGGGTGGGAGGAAGTGATTGAAAGAGGGTGCTGTTGATGATGAGCACGATGAAATATCAGCGAGAACGGGTGAGTGTAAGAAATAAACAGTGTGAGACGAAGGATGAGAGATGGTAGGAAGAGGGAGTTAGGTTGGGGGATGGTGGGGTGCGTTAGGTGGGTGGGGGACAAGAGAGGGTATGGGGGGTTAGAGAGAGAGGGGGTAGGGTGCATGGGTGGAGGTAAAGAGAGGGGTAGGGAGAGTGGTAGTACAGCAAGGAAGTAGGGTGGGGTAGTGGGAGAGGGGGTAGGGTGGTTGGAAGGGGTAGAGAGAAGGGGTCGAGAGTGCAGTGGTGGGTTCAGTCGGTGGGGTTGGCGGGTGGCAGTAGAGTGTGTGGGGTGGGTGAGGGTAGAGAGTGGGGAGGGTAGGCAGGACTAGAGAGAGTGGAGGAAAGGTGGAGGGGTAGAGGGAGTGGGAGTTGGGTGGGTAGGGGTAGAGCAAGTGGGGGCAGGGTGGGTGGGTGTTAGTAGAGTGGGTGGGTGGGGATAGAGAGACTGGGCGGTAGAGAGAAAGTGTGGGTGGTAGGGGTAGAGAGAGTGGGGGGTGGGGGGGTCAGCGTAGAGATAGTGGGGGTTGTGGTGGGTGAGTGAGTGGGGGTGGAGAGAGTGGGGGCTGGGTGGGTGTGTGATGGTAGTTGGGGCAGTAAACATCAAGAACAAAACTGTTTAGGAGGACTTGTTGAAAGTAGCCCAAAACAGTCCACAACAAAACCCAACCAGCACATGTAAATGGGGGTAGGTGGGGATATAGAGTGTGCCAGTGGGGTGGCTGGGGGTAGAGAGAGTGGGAGTGAGGCTAGAGAAAGTGGATGTGGGGTGGGTGGGGTAGAGAGGCAGCTTCGGGTGGTCTGAAAAACAGATCTGCCATAAAATACAGCCCAAACATGGCCCAATTGTACATGAAATAGTCCAAAATAGCCCGATAACGAAAACTTACAAAATCACTTTATGGCTGGGAAATGAAAAGCCTGGCACCTGACATGCTTCATACAAAGCTGCTGATTGGAGCAAATATTGTTAGGGAACTCCTCATTGGGCCGCATGGCAGAGGAGCTTGAAAAAATAAACTTTAGTGAGTTGCCATTTTAATGTCGTGGAATTGCTGGTTGCTTTGTCAACCAGATATTTTCAGTTCAGAGCCCTCCTGCCCCTCTCTCTTCTGTAACAATGGTTTCGGCAATTTTGTGTGCACGCACTACAAACATTCGCCAAAAACAATAAATGGTGCAAATGGAGATTCAGAGCAGAATTCTTTGCCGGATCACAGATCTGGGAAAATACAGTCCAAATGCCAGCACTGCAATGCACATTTTCCATATTTCCTTAACACTGCTTCATCTCCTTGTGCGTTTAGTAGGATCAAAAACGAATCAATGGCTACACATTTCTAGTAATCATTTTGCTGTTTAAAGCGCTCACTCCTTCCCTTTCCAGTAGATGGCAGTCTAGCCCATGAAATCCTTATATGATATTCAGTATCTGGGTCCTGAACGCATTAGTCGCTGCAGTTTTCTTACTACTTTATAACGTGAATCTATTGCAACATGTCACTTTGGTATATATCCGCCTCTCACACATGATTTCTGTGATACATTCCCTGCAGGTACCAGTCTACAGTGTCACCTTGCATTGCTAGTTTTGGAATAGGTCAATTATGATGCTTCAAGAGGTGGTAAATTAATTAGGCTGGGGATGTCACCATGGCACCAGGAGACTGCTGGGAAACAGCCTCCCTCGCCGCACCTTATTGGGTGTTGGAATCCAAATACACAGGACTTCATTACTAGTTTGATAGTAACAGGAAAAAATGGTGGTAATTGGATTACTGCCACCAGCACACCGCCGTATTACCAGTAACACAAAATCAGTGTTAATTCCTCCAACGCTAATTCCATCAGAGGAATCAGCAACAGAGGAACTGGCGCCGAAAAAAAGGTGGCAATTCCTCCAGTAGTAATTCTTCCTTTGGAATTAGCACCCAACCCCCCCATTAATTCCGCTGTATTACTAGCTGAAATACTGCCGAATAGCACCCAAATCAAGTGGTAATTACTCCAAAAACACAGTACGATTACCGCATTATTCGGAAGTAAATGTATCAAAGTGCTGGAAATGAGACGTGAGTGAGGAGGGCACAGGAATACTGCCAAACACATGTCATGCCTGCATGGCCAAACCCATGTCATTACATGAAACTCCGTGTAGTCCCGAGGAAAAAGAATCCCCGTGGTGCAGTAGAATGATGACCATTTACACAACTAACGCCCCCATCATAAAATACTTCTCTTACGTATTGCAGGTGGTTTTGGCCGCCCGCTTAATCCATGGATGGCACAAGGGGGTCCAGACATGGCCCAGGGCATGTAGACTGCTTACGGGGAGATTCCGGTGCCTTTAGCCGGCAGATGGGGCAAAGTGGGGAGGATTGTTATGGTCTGTGCAATGCTGCATAGCATGTGCATAAGCAGGGCTGTACCCGTGCCTCCAGAGGACGGCAATGCTCACCCAGACTCTAATGTGGAGGGTGATGCGGATGCGGGTGATCACAGGCCCCCAGGGGGAGGGCAAGATGACGGAAGGGAAGGAGCCATCATTCATCAGGAGCTCATTGAGAACATTTTTTGAGCACAGAATTATAATTAGAATTGTTCTTTTACAACGTGCTTCATACCAGAGACCAGTTTCTATGCGTGAGCCCGGGATTCGAACCTGTGTTGCTATGCATTCCCGTTGCCCCTGAGTTCTCATTTCACTCATACAATTACTCATACAATTACTCATGAATAAAAGCAAATCTCTGATAAATACTAAATGACCACTGGATTATTTCGCTGAAGTGCTAACAATTGTATTCAACAGGGAAACACCCATGCCCACAGCAGATGCCGCCTCCCTGATGCACACTGAGCAGCATCACACATTGCTCGGGAGTGTCCCATGTGTTCCTGTGCCATGCCCTCCATGTGCTCCTGTCTCTGCTCCATCTGGCATATGATGCCAGATGCTTTTTTGGGGGCCTGGGGATGGTGGGTTATGAGGCAGCTGACCTCCGGAGGAACAGGACCCGGCATATGTAGTGTCATCATCATCATCAGGCGTTATTCAGTATCCAGCTGATGATGCCACTGCAGAGCATGGCGGGAGGATAAGGGTGATGGTGCAGCGGGGACGTGGGAGAGGGAGGGGTCGGGAGAGGAGGGCTCCACCTTGAGGCAACAGAAGTGCCTGGGGTGGAGTTTGGGACCCGCACAGGCAAACATGTCTGAGAGGAGGGAGTAGCCACAGCGGTGGCGGCGATAGTGGTTGTGGTGGCAGCAGATTCCGATGTGGCAGGGCTATTGGTGGTGGTGGCGGTGGGCACAGTGTCACTGCTGCCGTTGGTGGGGATGGCACAGCCGATTGGTCTGCTGAAGATACCACGCTGGTGGCTTCTGGCAAGGTGGTAGCTGTAGTTGGCTTGCGTGCTGTTTTCTTGGGAGTGCCGGCACCCTGCCCTGCATCCCTGGAGGGATGGCTAGAGGGTGGTGCTGGGGTGGATGAAGTGGCTGCTGGCATACTCTCACTTCCAATGTCGAAAAGGCGTTGACTGTGCATTACAGTCAAGCACTTCCTTGTCTGTGAATAAAGTTTAGGCACTGAAAGGTGTTGATGTTACACATAGGTGCGAAGGACTTGATTGGTTGATTCCATGCATATCATCTTGGTAGTGCTGTGTGTCATCTACCCACATGCAGTAGGTGATGTGAGGTAATAGTAATGCTAGAGTGGGCAAAAGAGGTGTTCAGAGTCGTGAGGTGTGGTACTACTCATCGGGGAGTGCCCCTTCACCGATGGGTAAGGTATCCTACTCAGGCCTTGCTGCTACTTGGTGGGGCATGTATAGGTGACATGTGTCCCATGTATGGCTGTGCTGCCCATTACATTTCAGATTTGGGGATGCCTGTGTGTGTGAGTAATGAGTTATGGTGCATGTCTATGGACAGAGAATATGGCAGCCAATTCCACATAGATGTTGCTCTCTTTATGTGACTGGCATGGCACATTGGCATGCGGTCTCCCGCTGAGTTTTCCTGGGGGTGCCCTGCCTTGCGCATGTGAATGTGCCCTGCCTTGTGCATGCGAAATGCCAGCCCCAGAGTCTTCAGGATGGCAAGCAGTGTAGGCCTTGCGATTCAGTACCGGATGCTACATTGGCAAATGGACTATCATGTGCTTAGTGAGCTTCGCTTGGTTGCCAGCTCCATACTCTGCTCCTACACCTTGCTGGCCAGCAGCCCTATGGAGGGGTGCTTCTGATCGTCTCCTCCCAGGGGGCCAGTTTAGCTGTCTCTTTGCGATGGAGTGCCAGGAGACTGTGTATCCTTCCCTTGAGGTCCTTCCAGCGCCTCTTTATGCCCACTGCTTCCTGGTGCTCTGGCCATACCGTCACTACCCTGTCGTGCACCTCTGCCTAGATGGCAGCCTTCCTCTGCTGTGTGCCTTTGGAACTTGTGGACCCCAAATAGCAGTTCAGAATGAGCTAAACAAGTACAGTGAGCCCTGCCTCAGTAAACTCTGGCTTAGATTTGCTTGCCTCCCCTGTCATGATTGATGTCTGCTTCTTTATTGCACGGGAGCAGGAAATGGGCGATAACAAATGGATTTTTAAAGATGGCTGCTGTAAAGCTTCATGTTTTCTTAATATTTCTTACTGGCACCAATTCTGCAGATTTTTTGAGGAATTCCCGTTCAGTTATTCCTCAAAAATACTTGTGGTAATAACGTTAATTCCTCCAATTATTGGTGGAACTACCACTCAGTAGCGTTTATTGTTTGTAAATCACCCAGACGGTATTAATGCTACCACCAGGCCGATTGGTGCAAGGCCATGGGCTCGTAAAATGGCGGTAATTTCACCAGACGCATTGATGGTGACGGTATTGCCCTACAGAGGAATTAATGTCATATTTACTGACAAACTTATTATGAGGCCCATGGTGTATATTAAACATGAACAATTTGTTAATTTTTATAGACCTATTTAGTATTTCTCACTCCAAATAACCAGTTTACGAAAAATAACTGAAAGAGACCAGCTGTGGCGGGTACTGCGGGGAAGACGACCGGTTATGAGGAAATAATGCCTGAGCTGGAAATTACTCCTGATCGCCCTCCCAGACTGTGCACCTTAGCCAGACTCAACTGAGAAAGAGACATGATTGATTACAAACCTTTTTTGGAAAAATAAAAGAAAGACGAACCCGTTTGGTACTGCTTGTCTTGGGATGCTCAGACGGTGGCAGGTTCATCGTCGACTCTTGTGGCTTCCACTGAGTGGCTGAGGAATAGGGGGCCATGAACCAAAACAGCAGCCAATGCCAGCATTCTTATTTGTTACCTTTGTTTTAAGTAGAGCCTTATTGCATCACACTTTTCTGAAAAGCAAACAGAAAAAGTGTAAAAGCGATCAGCGGTGGGGGGAAGTATTAGGAGAGAAGGCAATAGGCTGGAAAGAGCAGGAGTTAAGAGAAGGGTTGAGGGGCAAGTTACGTGGCAAGGGGGACATGAGAAAGAAGGATGGTGAAATAAATAATCCCAGGGCGAATGAGTACATACCAAATATACAAGCAAATTGTCGCTAGAAATAGTAGAAATGTACACATTTGTGATGTTTTTCTGTGATTTGTTAAAGATTTTTTAAAAAAATATATTTTAATTAATTTTTACTCTGCATAGTACAACTAAACGCCGTACAATTTGAACTTCCCACCCCCCTCCACCCCTGCCAGAAGTGGTATCAGTCTCTTCCCTATATTGGCTTGGTCATAGTGGTTCACTGTATGTCAACACTGGGCCCCATTCCCTTGGTCCCCTTGGATTTTATAGGTTACCCATTCCAATGCCACAATGTTCCACACTTTTTGTAGCCAGTCCTGTATCGTGGGAACTGTCTGTTGTTTCCATATGTGTGCAATCGCCAACCACGCCGCTATGAGCATGGTCGTCAGACCTCTTTTCACGGTTTTTGTATAGCTTTTTGATGCCGGGTCCCACATTGCACACATCCAGATCGTATCCCCCATGTGTTTCATTCCCTGGTATATTTCCTGAATCTATTTCTTAACCTCCCCCCAGAATGGTTGTCATATTGGGCAATTCCTCCAAATGTGCAGCCAGTCTCCCACTGCTTAACTTCCCCTCCAACACTGGTCCGACCTTTGGAGAAACATTGCATGGGTCCTCTCTGGCGTGTAATGCCAATGAAGGAGTGCCTTCATCCACATCTCCCTTAGTTGTATAGAGCGGGTTCGTTTGTGGATGGCTGCCCACAGATATTCCCATTGTCTTTTTGGTATA